>NC_063195.1:20149428-20197558 GCF_017589495.1 Alosa alosa | reverse complement strand
CTGTGTATGTGTAGAGGCGAAAGTCAATGCCAAAGGGAAGCTGGTGTGAGAGGTGAAACAGTGATGATGAAGGTATTGCAGGGATAGAGGTGGAAGTGAACGACGAGGTTTCGATGAAATAAGAAAATAAATAAAAGGTCTGTAGCATAGGGAGAGGGATGTAAAAGTGCTAAAAGTCTTGTAGGTGTGTGTGGGTGTGTGTGTGTGTGTGGGGGGGTCATGAGTGCTGAGGAGTGAATGAGTGCAAAGTCAGTATAGTGTGAGTTCAGAGTTGGGAAATGTTTGAGAGTGCTGAGGAGTGAATGTGTGCAAAGTCAGTATAGTGTGAGTTCAGAGTTCTGGATGGCCTGGGGATAAAAACTTCTCCTGAGTCTCTCAGTTCTGGCTTTGTGACTACATAGGCGTCTTCTTGATTTCAGCGGTAGGAATAATCCATTGTTAGGATGAGAAGAGTCCTTCAGAATCTTTTGGGCTCTTAGGAGTACTCTTCTGGAATAGATATCTTGTAGAGCAGGGAGTTGAGTTCTTATAGTACGTTCAGCTGAGCGCACTACTCTCTGCAGAGTACTACAATCTCTAACTGTGGAGTTCCCATACCAGGTGATGATGCTACCAGTTAGAACACTCTCAACCGCTGAAGTGTAGAAGGCCTTCATGATGGATGTAGAAACTTTGAATTTCCTTAGCTGACGAAGGAAGTAGAGTCGTTGTCTGGACTTCTTCAGAACATATTGAGTGTTAACAGTCCATGTTAAGTCTTCAGTAATGTGGACACCAAGGTATTTAAAACTTGTGACTCTCTCTACAGGTTGCCCGCTGATCATTAGTGGGGTGTAACTGTAGTTCTGCTGCTGCCTTCTGTAATCCACTACCATTTCCTTGGTTTTATTGATATTCAGTGTCAAGCTGTTAGATTGACACCACTGTGCCACCTCATCAACCTGATCCAAGTAGAACTGTCCACTGTTGTTACTAATCAGGCCCAAGATCACTGTGTCATCTGCAAACTTGATGATGGAGGTATGACTACTGTTGGCTTTGCAGTCATGTGTGTAGATGTTGTACAGCAGTGGACTCAAAACACAGCCTTGGGGAGCACCAGTGCTGATGGTTAATGACTCAGATGTCAGACCCCCACTCTAACCACTTGTGAACGGTTGGTGAGGGAAGTCAAATATCCAGTGACACAGGGTGGTGTTCAGTCCTAAGGCCTTCATCTTTGTGACCAAGGTGAGAGGTACTATCGTGTTGAATGCTGAACTAAAGTCAATGAACAGCATCCTCACATAATTCCCATTCCCCTCCTCCAGTAGGATCATTATGAGACCCTCTGAATGCACGCCAAATTTCGTGGAATTCCGTTCATGGGGGGCCACACAATAAATTAATTTATGTTACTGTACACCAACTGACCTGTAGGTGGCCGTACACAGTTTTCTGTGAATATCTCGAGAACCGTAGGGCCTAGGAGGACCACTTTTTTTGTATGTTGGTCTTAAGGGGCCATGTCAACCCATCCCACTTATTTCATGTATAGCGCCATCTAGTTAAAAATTATGACACCCTCCGAATGCATGCCAAGTTTCGTGGACTTTCGTTCATGGGGGGCCATACAATAAATTAATTTATGTGTACATTTAGTGACCGTACACCAACAGAGTTTTCTGTGAATATCTTGAGAACCGTAGGGCCTAGGATGACCCATTTTTTGCATATGTTTGCCTCCAGGGGTCATGTTAACCCATTCCATATGCACCCATGTGCATAAACAGATACACACGCACACACATACATTCACAGTAATCATACGTATGACACATACTCACACAGTAGACATATGTACGCATGCATGCACATGCACACACACAGGCACATACACAAGCACACACACAAGCACATGCACGCACATGCACACACACACACACACACACACACACACACACACACACACACACACACACACACACACACACACAATTCAAGAATTTCTCAGAATTATGAACAGGCAAGATGGGGGTGGGGTTGTATAACATTTATTTTACATGTGAAATCTATAAACTAATCATGTTTTGGTACTTGTTGTCTAGCAGATACCAGTGAGAATTGAGTGTGCATAATGCAATTCAGTGAGACAGTTAGAATCATATATGCCTTGCAGCGTGACTTATTTTTGTGGAAAAAATGTGCTGGACTAGGCGGCGGTCATATTTTGTACCGCTCTGTGGTACATCTAGTTTCATCTCTTGTCAGGTTTGTGCCATGTTCTTGTATATTATGCTATTGTCAGTCTAAGAGTTTGTATTCTCGTTAAGTTTTCTGTAAAGTTTTTGTGTGAAAGAAGACACGGTAAAATCTAGTTTAGTTCCACTTCGGTTCCACTGAATCTGCGTTTGGGTCCAATCTGCTATTCTGGCCTACTGGCCCTGACAATAAAAGACAACAAGGCAATGGCCTGCTCTATCTCAGTCAATGAGGGCTTTCTGAATGCAATAGATTAACTAGGCATCTAGTGTTACTAACTAGGCAACTAGTGTTAAACTGAAAAGGATCGGCCTGGGTTTGATTCTGAACACACTGGTGAGAGCCCATGGCGCTTTTGGATAAAAGTGTACTAAATCTCAGTTCACTTTAAAAGGGGCGATCATTTTATTGATGATGTACTGTATGTGGTGGAATATGCTGCTCTTTGTGTCATTTAATTGCCCTTTGGGGATGATTTGAATTGAATTTACCTGTCCATTGTTGACAGCAGCATGTTGAGCGGATGCAGTGAAGATCACCATGGTAACAAACTTGATGAGATCGCTCACTGTTTGAAAAGACTGAGGTGCGCCTGTGGAGGAATAAGACATTGACATGTAAATAAAAAATCTGCACAAAACACAAAACAACTCCATCAGCATAAAAGTGCATTTACATCTGTGAAACATCAGATGACGACAAAATGAACTGAACTCCATGCATGACAGGAATTAGTGGCCATTGATCCGTGTGTGTTCTGACATTCTAAATTCCTCATGAAATACCATGAAATTCCCAGGTTTTTCCCATGAAAGTGTTGGGTGACATTTATTAAAGTGTCTTAAAATATATTTTAGAGTTAGGTCTTTTTTATTTTTTATTTTTTTATTTTTATTCCTAAAAGACAGTATTACTGCACACACCTGTGTTGCTCCTTTCCAGGAATCCATTGGTGAAAATCTCTCTGATCCAGCTCTGCAGTTCTGTGTCCTTCTGCACATGCTCATCAGATGTGTAGTAATGTTGCAAGACTCCTGTTACATACCTGCACATGACCACATGATTCAGTGTCAACTATTAAATATAGTTGTCTGTATACATGAGGTCATTGTTAAAGTGAACAATTATATAATATAATATATATTTTTTAAACACGCACACATACACACACACAAATAAAGGGGGGGGTTACAATCTGCAACCCTACTCTGACTTTCCAATGGTAAGCTTACTTGTTGATGATGTTCCACAGTTGTATGCCATCATCTCTGTAGTAGTAGTTGGGGACGTCCTCCAGGCCTCTCTCAGAGATGTTCTCAGGCAGACAGAGGGAGCTGTAGGTCAGGGAGGAGGTTCCACGCTTCAGCAACTCGGACAATGACTTTCCGCCAATGCCGGCATTCTAGGATTATACATAAAGAATTCATAAGGATAAAGTATAAAATAACGCAGTTTACCTAACATCATGATCAAATATTAGATGAAACTAAAATGATCCTTGTATACAAATATACTTGTATAGTATATCTCTATTGCTGCTGTCGGATGGAAACCTAGTAAGTCCTTACTTGTGTTTTTTGTTTTGTTTTTTCGATGCATTGTTGAAATATTTTCACAAAACAAGTTTTTTTCCTGAAAATGAATGAATTTGGACATACAAGGTTTCCAACCGACAGCAGGGATCATATCAACATCTATTTTTTACGGTTTCATTATGTAAAGCTGTATGAGTACCAAGGTAATGGATCCATCGTCGGAAATCAAGCGACTTCTTGCCAGGATGTTGATGTGGAGTGTGTAGCGGGTGTGGGGAATAAGGAGCTACAAAGAAAACAGTAAAAACAGTAAAGAGAATGTTCAGCATGTGGTATACGGACAGTTCCTAAAGGCAAATTAAAATAATAATATACTTGGAACTAATTAGATAGATAGATTCAGAGATATTTTTTGTTCTTCCTGGAACACTGAATTGTTTGGTAATAGGCCTCACTCCAGCTAATGCATATGAGATTACACCCGCAGATTCAATACCTTGAAAAGAGGGTGCGGGGATGGGAGGTTCCGCAATGTTGCCATGGCAAACACCTCAGACAGAAAGTGAGTTCTCAGCAGGTGAGAGTCAAGCTCTTGCATGCTGAACTCTGCTGCCCGCACAAAGATCTTAGCCAGCAGCCAGTCATGCTTGGGGTCGGTGGGCAGGAAGATGGGGGTTTGATGGGGTCCAACCATTTGCCTTAACTGTGGAGAAATGACAAATCCATGAAACTAGAACAGTGTGACGTTTATACACAGTGCAAACAAACTGTTTTAAACTCTAAAAGATTAGATGTTTTTTTGGTCTTGCCTATTTCTCCTAAACATACTTGAGGTCAATTTCTCCTAAACAATTGAGCTCAGTGGATACCAAACCAAGACAGCTAGGCTTTGACTGTAACATGAATTAAAATTAATAACAATTTAAATCAGTGTCCACTTCTATTTCTAGTGCATGTATGCATTCCTCCATTTTGGTCACTAGAAAAACATCACAACATTTTGAAACTAGATGTACCGTAGAGCGGTACAAAATATGACCGCCGCCCAGTCCAGCTAATTTTTCCACAAAAATAAATCACGCTGAAAGGCCTATATGATTCTAACTGTCTCACTAAATTGCATTTTCCACACTCAATTCTCACTGGTATCTGCTAGACAACAAGTACCAAAACATGATTAGTTCATAGATTTCACATGTAAAATTCATTTTATACAACCCCACCCCCATCCTGCCTGTTCATAATTCTGAGAAATTCTTGAATTGTGTGCATGTGTGCATGTACACGTTTATGTTTATGTGTGTGTGTGTGTGTGTGTGTGTGTGTGTGTGTGTGTGTGTGTGTGTGTGTGTGTGTGTGTGTGTGTGTGTGTGTGTGCGTGCTTGTGTGTTTGCCTGCGTGTGTGTGTTTGTGCATGTGCATGCATGCGTACATATGTCTACTGTGTGAGTATGTGTCATACGTATGATTACTGTGAATGTATGTGTGTGCGTGTGTATCTGTTTATGCACATGTGTGCACATGGAATGGGTTAACATGACCCCTGGAGGCAAACATACGGAACAAATTGGTCATCCTAGGCCCTACGGTTCTCAAGATATTCACAGAAAACTGTGTCTGCCCTACCCTCCTTTCGGGGGGTCCAGTACAGCGGGGGGGCTACAGATCAAAACGAAAAACGATGGTTCCATGCTATTCATGTGGGGTTACATGCCCACCAAGTTTCGTGTACCCCGGTCTTTCAGTGTCCCGGGAATCCTTGTTGTTGTACGGTCACTAAATGTACACATAAATTATTTTATTGTAAGGCCCCCCATGAACGAAAGTTCACAAAACTTGGCATGCATTCGCAGGGTGTCATAATGATCCTACACTTTTAATTTCGTGCAGTTTTGACCTTGTCAGCCAAAGATATTGTGATGAAAACACCTATTTTTTGCTTTTTAATTTTTAACTAGGTGGCGCTATACATGAAATAAGTGGTAATGGGATGGGTTGACATGCCCCCTTAAGACCAACATACATAAAAAAGGTGGACCTCCTATGCCCTACGGTTCTCAAGATATTCACAGAAAACTGTCTCCGGCCACCTACAGGCCAGTTGGTGTATAGTAACATAAATTAATTTATTGTGTGGCCCCCCATGAACAGAATTCCACAAAACTTGGCGTGCATATAGAGGGTGTCATAATGATCCTACACTTCCAATTTTGTGCAGTTTTGACTATGTTAGGTCACAGATACCTGCGATTACAACACCTCATTTTTACTTTTTTGTGTTCTAGTGTGTAACTAGGTGGCGCTATACATGAAATGAGTGGTTATGGAATGGGTTGACATGCCCCTTGAGATCAACATACAAAAAAAAAAGGTCCTCCTGAACCTTATGGTTCTCGAGATATTCACAGAAATCTGTGTCTGCCCTACCCTCATTTCGGGGGGTCCAGTCCAGCGGGGGGGCTACAGATCAAAACGAAAAACGATGGTTCCATGCTATCCATGTGGGGTTACATGCCCACCAAGTTTTGTGTAACCCAGTCTTTCAGTGTCCCGGGAATCCTTGACGGAAATTTGGACATGCGAAAAAGAAAAAAAAAGAAAAGAAAAAAAAAAAAAATCTGACTAAACCTATATGACCGCCGCTTCTCTGCGCGGCGGTCATAATAAAACATTTTCTTTTTATTTTGCTACATTTCAAAAGTGTAATGTGTTTACCTGTATGGCTATGGGCAGCATCAGACCCTGAGGGTTGCAGTAGAGCAGGACCAGGGGAGCGGTGAGGTACTGCTGCCTGCCAGCAACTACATTTCCCACAAGCCCATCCAACATCTTGTAGTCACACAGGAAGATGTTCCCTTTCTGAGCGGTTTAGGTGTAGTGGAGAAACAATACATAGACAGTAAATATAGAAAAGAGTTTAGCATCAGACATAACATGAACTAGTTTCACAAAGATGAAAAAACAACATATTTGTGTTGGTCTCTTTTTTCTACAAACATTCATGATTGAAGCTACACTTCAATCAGTCCAGTCAAAGGGGCCTTTGTTGGCCATGCTACCTTTCCAGCAACTTGGATTAATCATTGGATTATTGGATTCATGCTTTTTATGCTTATGCGTTTATGCTTAAAAAAAGAGAAATATTTCCTATCAAAAAGCCTTTCAGCAAATTTAATGTAATTAGATATTTTCAGTTAATTTGCTTAATACTATACTATGCTCAAATCTACTGATTTTTCCCCCAAGCTAGACTGTTGACCAATGCGTTGCCTACCGCTATCTCTGCCTTCAAGGTGGTTTCTCCTAGAAGGCCTTTGACCATCTCCTCGGTGACGAGGAAGTTCTCGGGTAGCTTTGAGCAGCGTTGGATCAGCATGGGGTTTAGGCCATTCAGGAACTGGTAGCCAAAGAACTCGTCCTCGTCCCAGTGGTCCTCAACGTATTCTGCAAAGCATTCCATGTAATAACATTTGCAACAGATACAGCCAGTGCTATGTTCTCATTATGCAATTCTGAATAGCACGTCCAAGTACGATGATTACCAATGGTTTTGTTTGTGATGTCACAAAGGTTCATGCGCAGCTGGTCGATGCTTTCCCAGGATTCTCTGTTGTCAGCTAATCCATTGAGCTTCAGATAAATTAACCTACACACACACACACACACAATAATGATCTATAATTATGACCGCCGCGCAGCGAAGCGAATAGGTTTAGGCAGATTTTTTTTTTTTTTTTTCGCATGCCCAAATTTCCGTCAAGGATTCCCGGGACACTGAAAGACCGCATACACAGGCACATACACAGGCACACACACAAGCATGCACACACACACACACACACACACACACACACACATAACATAAACATGTACATGCACACATGGACACAATTCAAGAATTTCTCAGAATTATGAACAGGCAAGATGGAGGTGGGGTTGTATAAAATTAATTTTTACATGTGAAATCTATGAACTAATCATGTTTTGGTACTTGTTGTCTAGCAGATACCAGTGAGAATTGAGTGTGGATAATGCAATTTAGTGAGACAGTTAGAATCATATAGGCCTTTCAGCGTGATTTATTTTTGTGGAAAAAATGTGCTGGAATGGGCGGCGGTCATATTTTGTACCGCTCTGCGGTACATCTAGTTATAATTGTGAGTGTATTTGTAGTAATATATATATATAAAATATGTATATATAAAATATATATTATTACTAATGTAGAAGGAGGCAGCACACCCATCCACAATCAGAATGTAAGAAAAGGATGGGTTAACAAAACACAACACTCACTGCGTTCTTGCCGTATAGGAGAACTCTGTCTCCTTCGAGAAAGAGAATTGGAGTTTCTCTGGCAGAAGCATGGCAGATTCGTAATTGATAATCCGGGGCAGGTTCTCAGCATACACACTCCACCTGTAAAAGGAATATACAGGAGAAATGCAACGGGTGCTTTAAAGGAACCATGTAAGATTGTGGCCAAAACTGGTACTGCAATCACTTTCAAATTACTCTAGAGCGGTGTATCCCCTCCCCACCCCCCCTGACTCGAGGTTGCCAACCCGGATGCCGAAACACTACTGACTTTGTGATTAGTAGATAGGTGGAGGGTGGCGCATCAGGCCAAAACACAATATGACATGACAAAACACAACATCAACATCAGTTGAGTGCTGCAACTTCACTTTTTAAATGACAATATCCTGGCCGGACTACTGTTGTGAGTGATATAAGTATTTGAAATGAACATGATTTCTTAATATCTAGTGACATATCAGGGCCATTTTATGATTAATTACATCTTACATACGGTTCCTTTAACTTAACACCACACAGACACAATGTCACACACAGTTAGTTTTGGTGTGTTGCTCACATACCTAATTAACTTCTGTCGTCCTTCTAGCTGACTCGTCCTTGTCTTTTGGGCAACTGGGTTGGTGTCCTGGAACACAAGCAAAGCTGAAATAGAAATGTAATCCCATTATGAAGGTCAATGTTAACTGACTGACTGCTTTGTCCAAGTTTTGACTGAATGAAGGTGTTACATTTGTGTGAATGACATAGACTAGAGCCAGAAAGAGTAACTGTTCACTATTGTGCTTTTTTCCCCTTCTTTTTGTTTTAATACAGAAATCTGTTTTCTTACAAACACACAAAATGTGTGTCTGTGTGTGTACCCTTGAATCTGTAAACTCATGATAGATAGATAGAACTGCTTTAATCTACTGGATTATTCAGAAGATTTGATTCCTAATGTAACTTGACTTGTAAAGTGGAATCAAATAAAGTATATAAAATGTGTTTACACAGAACATTTGTGAATTGAGGCCATGCCCTGAAACAGGAGTGCCTACCTTTGGCAGGTCTTAACACAACAGTCTCATCGCTGCCAAGCCAGCGGTAACAAGGAAACAAAATGGCATCCCCTTAGGCGTCTTCACAGTGATCTTATCACAAAACCATTGGTTGTCAAGGCCCAAAAATGCCTGGGTGCGGAGCTTTAAATAGATGAGTTCGCCTAGGGACGATTCACTCTCCAACGTAATTGTTCGCTCCTGTATAAACATGGAAATGGAATATTAAAGTAAATATTTGAAGAGTTTGTTTACAAAAAAACAGATAAAAGACAGATAAACATAGAAAATCATGTCTTTTTTGATTAAGCAGAATTAATCTAGTCAAAATTACTTCCGTTTGGTTGATATTACTTGAAATGCAAAGTTTCAAATATTATTTTTTAACTAAGATGCACTCATTTCATTGAAAATGCATTTACAAATAAAAATCTGTGCTTGTTAGAGTTGCTGCAGCAAGAGCATCCAGACAGCTATAATGCTACACTCTGCGGGGCATCTTTAAAATCATGCCCCAGAGTTTTTCATTTCTTTTGCTTTAAATGCACTTACCGATCCTTTGGTAAAGCCAAACGACAAAAAGCGCTTGTGTAGATTCTCCTCCTGGCTCTCAGCATCAGCACCACGCAGCTGGACGTAGACGTAGCTCGTGGTGCCAGAAAAGGGGCGGGTTCCTGTGCGCACCGTCACTGTGTAGCTCGCCATGGCTATTCTGCATAGGAGTGGACACAGATTACTTAAAGAAGACAACTAACATGATGAAGACACTAAATGACAGAGAGAGTATGTGTGTATGCATGTGTGTGTGTGTGTGTGTGTGTGAGAGAGAGAGAGATACATAGAGAGAGAGAGAGTCTCTTTCCTCATTCTCACACAAAGTTGCTGTTGCAAGATGCATGCCAACATTTGATACTAAATTAAGCAGCAGAAAGAGTAATCTGTGGTTTCCAAAACAAATCTTCTCTCACACTCACAGACGTGTGTACATTTGAAATTGGATGGGAGTATTTTTCCTTGCTGATATCCTGATGTTATTGTGCCATGCACAGTGCCCCAAAATGATGTGTGTGAATGCGGAGAGAGTAAATGTTGTACTTACACTGTATGTGCTGCTTAAAATGTCCCATTTTACAGTGAACTTGTGTTCCCTTTCCTATCTTCATGTTAGTGTGCATTTTGGTAAGCGATTAGATTTCTTACCTCTGTTTCAGGCAGGCAGAGAGACATACAGACGGACAAACGGACAAACAGACTCACCAGAGTTACAGACAGAGGAAGAGACTCACCTTTGGAAATATCTTTCTCTCGTTCAAAAAGAATGTGTGCTGTTGTGGAGTACACGCAGACCAAGAGGAAGAGATGCCCTCTGAGAAGAGCTCTGGACATGCAGCTTAATATGGTGTGTTCATTGGGAAATTTGGCTTTGTGTAAACCACATAGGAAGTTGTGCAATAAACTGCCCTCTTGACTTACAGCAGTGAGAGTGTGTGGAGTCTCCTCCTATTCTTGTGTGTGTGTTTATTTTCTTTACTTTGAAAGAAACCTGTCATGCAAAGTACTTATTTACAGTTTACATTATACATCAGAATCTCAGTATAATCTCTCCACACATATTAGTAAATCCTTCTCACAGATAATAAAGAATGCCCACTCTCAGGTTAACACACACACACCTTTACTTGACCAACTTCAACGGTGTGCATTCCTGCGCTTACACACACACCACTTGCATCACTTTACCCAATCCTTACACAGTGACTTGTATCAACACAAGCAACACAAAGACAAATCATAGTCACTATAGGACATCTTCCCAAATTCTTCATAATACTCATGTGAAACCACATTGTACGATAAGGCATATTATGCATACAAGCTTCTCATTTTGAAAGCCATTGAACAGCTTTATCCATGATCTCATTTTCAGTTATATTTACTTTGGTCTTCAGTTATATTTACTTATGATTTGATATTCACTTACTATGTATTGACAAGGCTGTTACAGTAATAAAAAATAAATCTTTTTAAATGGCCACACTATTTTCCACATTTTGGGGGCTCAGATAGATGTAGGGAAACTCCAGCTTCTTGTTCCGCTCCTCAATAAGATCAGACAGCTCTCTCAGATCCTTCTGAAAATCTGCAATGATCTTGCAAGGGACCTCTTCATCAAACAGATCTTCTGGGAAACTTCCCAATATGTGCTGGAATTTTTAGAGTGTGGTGTAAAACAAAAAAAAAAGTTCTTAATAAACAAGTCGATAATGACATTTATGACATAAAAAGCAATAGACATAAAAATGTAAACAATAGTTAATATTATATCAGTCCCAGCAGCAACACTATATGCTAAGGCAACAGTTTGCAAAATGTCTGATATGATTAAAGATTTTCTTGGAACATAATCAACATAGTTTGTTTTTGTTATAATGTAACAATAAGACAATGGAAACCACCGTCATGCAATATAATATAATGGAACACACACAAGAAAGATATTCAGAATTTTAAAAAGATGGATTTTTTTCACTTTTGTTAAATTGAATTTGCAGTTTCAGTGAAAACATGCAGTTTGATTATGAACAAAAACTCACCTGATCTGAAAATGTTTTGCTCAGCAGGCTGAGGACAGCCATGGCATTCACTGTCGTACCTATATCAGGTAAAGTCTCCAGAATAGTGTCCATTGTGGTCTGGCCTTTCTCCTTGGGAGGGGGCTTTCTGAGGGCAGTGGGGTAGTTGGGCATCCAGCCTCCAAAGTCAAACTGCATGGGCCAATTGGATGCAAGAGCGATAAGACAAAGTCAAACTGCATGGGCCAATTGGATGCAAGAGCGTTAAGACAAAGTCAAACTGCATGGGCCAATTGGATGCAAGAGCGTTAAGACACGAAAGTTAAAAAAAGGAAAATTGAATGTAGTTGTTGTTAAATGACCTGTCCGCCAAAGTCCAAATGAGGCATACAGTACATGTCACATTTGGGTCAGATATTTAAAACAAGGAAGTCCAGTGCACCACTATTGTAAGTTATAACATGGACAGTGTGTATGGCCTGTGTTTGTGGTAGGGAGGTTTTCCTTTGGCAGTTGGGGCCTCTGAGCTTATGTGTTATGGGTTCAGGTGTTGAGCATCTTTGCATAATGTTGATTCATAAAATAATATTGCTTGGTTTGGAGAGTGGTAAGGAAGCATAAAGGGAGGTTTTCCATTTCAGCAATTAGCCCCTAGAGGCCGTAGGTTACACTGACTTTAGAACAGCTTATAGTGTTGTTAGTCATGACACGCAAGCAGAGTGCCTAAAATCCCCCTTAGCTGTTCTAAAATCAGTGCAACCTACAGACTTGAGTGGCTTATTGCTTGTCTAAACCTTTTACACATATCTGGCAAGATTTCATAAAATAAAGTAGCCTTTTTTTTCCCATGCTGCCTCACGCACACAATTTTATTCACGCTGCTAGGCAGCCTAGATTCTATGGACTTCGTTTTCACCTCAACAAAGGAACCAATCACAGAATGGAGGGGGGACAGCAAGACGATGACGTGGTTATGAGCTACGTACAGACACATTTGATAGACATTCGTAGCACCCAATAAACGGCTCTGGGCATTCGTAAACCACGTTTCAAATAAGAGAAAATGTACATGTAGTTCCCAGACGAAAATGTATATGTAGTTCCCAGGCCCCATCTCAATGAGATGAGGTTTGGCGTTAGCCAGGCTAAAAATAAAGGCACAGCGACAAGAAATGTCACGATGTATTCATAATCATTCTTATTTCCTCTATCAGAAAGGTTGCAAAGCAACGTTAAGACACACCTACTCTAACTTATGTATGAATTTGTGGTAGCACAGTATAATATAGAACAAAATTCGGTCAAGGTGTATGTTGGTGTTGGATTTTACATCGGCATCAAACGCAATTCAGCCAATCATAATCAAGGACCGGAACTATCCGTTTTAGAATTTCCATCATGGCCTCTGAGCTTATGTGTAGAGCATATTTGCATTATGTTGATTCATAAATGTCACAATCCTGCCATTCGTACACGGAGGTGGTTCCAAATGGTCCATGTGGCGCCATACTTGAAAATGGTGTATGCTAACATGCCATAGCTAATCTGCACGATCTTGACCCCCAGTTTTGTACCATATGCTTTTGTTCTCTTCCCCTCACCCAGGGATGGATTACTGCATGGGCCTACCGGGCCCAGGCCCAGGGGCCCAAGGGGTCAGGGGGCCCTGAAGCCCAAGCCTTTGCATGGAATCATTGCCTCAATATCAACAAATCAGGATGTAGGTAGAGATGCACCGATTGCAATTTTCTGGGCCGATACCGATTTCCGATTTTTCATAGAGTTTGACCTGCTGATACCGATTTTAGCCGATTCCGATTTCATTTCTTCTAACCATTTTAGCACACACACAAATAGCTATTTTCTATCTTTTCTTTGATAGAACATGTTAATATAGACATGTAATCAACTTATCAATAATGAAATGGCTGTTAAAAAAAATGGAACTGGTGAGCAGACAGATTCTTCTTCAAGTTAGCGGCAGTGACGGGCGGTGATGAGCGATGTTTACTTAGCCTAATGAAGTGACAGCTTAGTAAATTCCACGCAGTAGGCCAATGGCAAAGCACAGCGTTTGCTGCATAGAAAAACTGAGTAGCCTATTAGCGCTTTCTTTGTAGCCCTGAGTGTTGGCCTGGTTGCTAGCTTCTTCAAACCTTGCAAACTCAGCTGGGTGTTGTTACAATTGTGTCGCACAAGTGCATTTGACCGGGATAAAATCGGCATGTCTCAGACTGACCGGCCGGTCGTCGGTCATGGCCGATCACGTGAAAATCGGCCGATTCCCATTTTCCTGTTTGGTCCAGAAGCACGGCATCGAGAGTAAACACTTCTTACAATACCTGCAAATTAAATCATCTATCCTAGGAAAAATTAACATCCAGACAGCTAACCTTGACATTCCCCCACCAATCTCAGAGCTGCTTAATATTCCCTCTCCCAAAAAAAACTCTCCCAAATTTACAAAATGATATCTCGTTCAGAAAAACAATTGGCCTGCCATATCACAAATGGGAATCAGACTTATCAATTACTCCCGGTGCCGACTTCTGGACCAAAATGTGCAAAAACATCTACCTCATGACAAAGAATAGTAATCTACAACTAATACAATACAAGGTTCTTCACAGATTCCACTTCACTGCACATAAATTGGCAAAATGGGGTTTGGCTCGGATCTTTGCACTCACTGCACACAAAATAACCCAGATACATACATTCATGCGGTTTGGCATTGCACTCCAATCAACCACTTCTGGGTGAGTGTCACAAAATCTCTCTTCCATCTTTGGCTGTCACATCCCAGCATCCCTTCCTTATGCATACTTGGTGATACATCCACAGTCAATTTAAGCAACTCCTGCAATAAAACACTGCTGGTAGCTGACTATCGCCAAGAAAACAATCCTCATGAACTGGAAATCTAAGAAAAAGCTCACATCACTCATTGGAAAAACTTGTTAACAGACTATATATCATTAGAAAACCTATCAACTACAAACTTAATCAATACTCAGGATACAACCTCTCCTTGGTACCCCTTTATCACCTACTTACAGTCCTGACCCTCTTTGCCTGAGTTCCATCTCCACACGATCATAACACACTTCATCAACAGATACACATATCATCGAACAGGCAGGGGAGGGTAGCTGGAACTATTATTATTAGTAGTAGTAGTAGTAGTAGTAGTAGTAGTAGTAGTAGTAGTAGTAGTAGTAATATAAATGGCATCCCCTTCTTTCCCTCCCCCTTTTATTTACATTCTCTGATAACTTTACTAATTTCACTCTTTCTCTCTGCCTCTCCCATCGTTATTCTGCCGGGGCCCCATTGGATGGCTTGGGAGACTCGGTCCTGGCGGGTCGCTGTGTGGTTTTGGCATTGGTTGGGTCCTGTGGGTTATCTATTGGCCCTGGGCCCCGGTGTGCACCCTCCTCATACCTCATGCACACGCCTTGTCCTGGAAGCACACAGCACGCTTTACTCTCTTTTAATGCACTACATGTTAGGTGACATACATAAACAAAAACTACAAAACAGGCTAGGGTAAGAGTGGAGTGCAGGTAGATGCCTCATCAGGGTGTCTATCTGCATGCCTCACTTATTTTAATGCACACATTGTTGAGGCATACATCTTACACAGGGTAAGTGTGGTGTGCATGGGGAAATCCTGACAGATATTCACCATACATGCCCACTTCTTTTAATGCTACACTCTAGATAGACCCCTCAACCTAGCCATTCACATACTGTACATATTTAGGTCAAGAGTGGCGTGTTGGGTGAAGGTCTGGGGGCGAGGTGTGGTTGGTCGTGGTAGTGGGGGATGTGTGCATATGCTGGGGGCCTGGGGCGATGGGTGGCACGCAGGTCCTCCCCTCTGTCAGCTCGTCGCAGTATAACTGCAGGGGCTGGGTGGAACTGTGGCCATTAATGGGTGCCCAGGTTGGCATGTACATGTCACATTTGGGTCAGACATTTAAAACAAAATTTAAAACAAGGAAGTCCAGTGCACTACTATCCTAAGTTATAACATGGACAGTGTGTATGGCCTGTGTTTATGGTAGGGAGGTTTTCCTTTGCCCATTGGGGTCTCTGAGCTCATGTGTTATGGACTAAGGTGTTGATCATCTTTGCATAATGTTGATTCATAAAATAACATTGCTTGGTTTGGAGAGTGGTCAGGAAGCATAAAGGGAGGTTTTCCATTTCAGCAATAAGCCCCTAGAGGCCGTAGGTTACACTGACTTTAGAAAAGCTTACTGTAGTAGCGTTGTTAGTCACGACATGCAAGCAGAGTGCCTAAAACCCCCCTTAGCTGTTCTAATTAATATTTTATATCCTAATAAAGCTGTTCTTGAATTTCCCCTTGGGGATCAATAAAGTATCTATCTATCTATCTATCTATCTATCTATCTATCTAATGAAAAGAAAAGGAAGGCACAGTTTTTATAGCCATACATGCGTGTTCACTTTTGGCTCCTTGGCTATCAATTTGGTAACGATAACGGGCTATTTGACGTCTTTAGAACACTAAACATGTCAAATGTTGAGTTACTCCAGTCTACATTATTTGACGTTAATCACTCCTAAAGTTAGGCCTAACTGATGGCTAAATAACCAAAAATTGTTTGCACCTCCAAATGGACGGTGACGTAGGTCTGTGACGCGAGTTTGTGTGAAAGAATAGAACAAAATTCGGTCAAGGTGTATGTTGGTGCTGGATTTTACAACGGCATCAAACGCGATTCAGCTAATCATAATTAAGGACCGGAACAATCCGTTTTAGAATTTCCATTGTGGCCTCTGAGCTTATGTGTAGAGCATCTTCGCATAATGTTGATTCATAAATGTCACGATCCTGCCCTGGATCTCTAGATCCAGGTTCATGTTTCTTGTGTATCATGTGTACTGTATTATGTTCCTGCCCTGTATTGATGTCTTTGGATTTTGTCATGTCTCCTGCTCCTTCCTTCTTTCCTTCTCTAACTCTAACTGGAAATCAAACAGGTGTCTGATTGCTGGCAAGTGTTGTCCATAGACAGTAAACGTGTTGCCACCCGCAATATGGCGGCCGCGTTTACGTATGCCACCTAATAGAACTCGAGCCCAATGCGCTATCTAGCTTTCTATTATCTATGGTTGAGATGTCCTGCTCACTCACGCATCACTTTTAAGAGACATCAATTACTGATGATGCGGCGCAGCACCTCTTAGGCTAGAACAAACAGACACGCAAATTGCAGAGAATATGAGCTTATACCAAAGCCTAAAAATGTCATATGAACATAGACTCTTCCTACTTATTGATCCTGATAATGAGATAATGTTTGATAGTTCTGGAGACATGGATGAATAGTTATTATACAATGTGGAGGTATTTAAGGATTAAGTCCCGCCCTCCATACAAATGAATGGTGGAGGCTAGGCTAGTAAATCCAGCCATTTCATAGTCAACACCATATTGAACAATGGGGCTAGGATCCAGCGCCAGTCGGCTCTGACAGCATTTCCAAAGCTGGAAATGACGCATGGACCAATGTTGATTTTTATTGGATGTTCTGTGAAAAGAGAATCTTCCTCCAGTTCACAGGCTGGCGATAATGCACATACCTTGCCACCTAACAAGAAGAAGAAAAAGTTGCTCAGGAACGCGCTTGGAGTCCGAGTGGAGTCGCCCTTTTGGCTGTAGCCAAAGTCCTTTTAGGCAAGTCCCCCCTCTTGGCGGCTATATTGCAACACTTTTTGGGCACTTATCTGGCATCTATTTCGGCAGAAATGCGCTTGCGCAAGGCTTTACGACACTAATCTCGCTCCAGCGGCGAGATCACAACACATGATTGGCACAATGTCTTCACAACACACCACATTATTGACTCAATGTATTCATAACACAGCACGTGATTGGCTCAATGTATTCAAATGTCGACGTTTTGCCGCAGAAAGGGTGTGATCTGTGTAGACAACTGTGTTACAAACTAACCCCATGCATTTCTATGGAGGATTTTTTGAGCAAACCAACATGCACAGCCATGAGAGCTCGTGCTCAACACGGACTTTTGTGCACAGAGCTGGTTCCAAATGTTCCATGCGGCGCCATACTTGAAAATGGCGTATGCTAACATGCCAAAGCTAATCTGCACACTCTTGACAATGTCTGCATGCATGTTCTGTACCATGTGCTTTCGTTCCTTGTCTCTGCCCCTCACCTAAGCTATGTTCCCTAATTATTGCCTTAATTGCTTTCCACCTGTGCCCTGTTAGTCTTGTTAAGTGTTGTGTATTTAAACCCTGTCTTGTGTGTTTTGCTGGATTATTTCGTCTCTTGTCAGGTTCATGCCATGTTCTTGTCTATTATGCTATTGTCAGTCTAAGAGTTTGTATTCTCATTAAGTTTTCTGTAAAGTTTATGTGTGAAAGAAGACACGTTAAAATCTAGTTTAATACCACTTCGGTTCCACTGAATCTACGTTTGGGTCCAATCAGCTATCCTGGCCTACTGGCCCTGACAATAAAAGACAACAAGGCAATGGCCTGCTCTATCTCAAATCAATGGGGGCTTTCTGAATGCAATAGATTAACTAGGCATCCAACTGCTAGTGTTAAACTGAAAAGGGTCGGCCTGGGTTTGATTCTGAACACACTGGTGAGAGCCCATGGCGCTTTTGGACAAAAGTGTACTAAATCTCAGTTCACTTTAAAAGGGGCGATCATTTTATTGATGATGTACTGTATGTGGTGGAATATGCTGCTCTTTGTGCCATTGAATTGCCCCTTGGGGATGATTTGAATTTAATTTACCTGTCCATTGTTGACAGCAGCATGTTGAGCGGATGCAGTGAAGATCACCATGGTAACAAACTTGATGAGATCGCTCACTGTCTGAAAAGACTCAGGTATGCCTGTGGAGGATTAAGACATTGACATGTAAATAAAAAATCTGCACAAAACACAAAACAACTCCATCAGCATAAAAGTGCATTCACATCTGTGAAACATCAGATGACGACAAAATGAACTGAACTCCATGCAGTCATGACAGCACAAGGAAATTGGCGGCCATTGATCCGTGTGTGTTCTGACATTCTAAATTCCTGATGAAATACCATGAAATTCCCCAGTTTTGACCATGAAAGTGTTGGGTGACATTTACTAAAATATATTTGAAAATATATTTTAGAGTTAGGTCTTTTTTATTTGTTATTTTTTATTCCTAAAAGACAGTATTACTGCACACACCTGTGTTGCTCCTTTCCAGGAATCCATTGGTGAAAATCTCTCTGATCCAGCTCTGCAGTTCTGTGTCCTTCTGCACATGCTCATCAGATGTGTAGTAATGTTGCAAGACTCCTGTTACATACCTGCAGATGACCACATGATTCAGTGTCTTATATAGTTGCAAAACAAATGTCTGTATACCTGAGGTCATTGTGGTCATCTTTTTTTTAAACACGCACACACACACACACACACACACACACACACACACACACACACACACACACACATATAAGGGGGGGGGGGTACAATCTGCAACCCTACTCTGACTTTCCAATGGTAAGCATACTTGTAGATGATGTTCCACAGTTGTATGCCGTCATCTCTGTAGTAGTAGTTGGGGACGTCCTCCAGGCCTCTCTCAGAGATGTTCTCAGGCAGACAGAGGGAGCTGTAGGTCAGGGAGGAGGTTCCACGCTTCAGCAACTCGGACAATGACTCTCCACCAATGCCGGCATTCTAGGATTATACATAATGAAAGGATAAAGTATAAAATACCACAGTTTACCTAACATCATAATCAAATATTAGATGAAACTAAAATGATCCTTGTATACAAATATACTTGTATAGTATATCTCTATTGCTGCTGTCGGATGGAAACCTAGTAAGTCCTTACTTGTGTTTTTTGTTTTGTTTTTTCGATGCATTGTTGAAATATTTTCACAAAACAAGTTTTTTTCCTGAAAATGAATGAATTTGGACATACAAGGTTTCCACCCGACAGCAGGGATCATATCAACATCTATTTTTTACGGTTTCATTATGTAAAGCTGTATGCGTACCAAGGTAATGGATCCATCGTCGGAAATCAAGCGACTTCTTGCCAGGATGTTGATGTGGAGTGTGTAGCGGGTGTGGGGAACGAGGAGCTACAAGGAAAACAATAAAGAGAATGTTTAGCATGTGGTATACAGACAGTTGCTAAAGGCACATTAAAATAATAATATACTTGGAACTAATTAGATAGATAGATTCAGAGAGTACTAACAGCATCTCCGAATTCAAATGATCAGCCCATTTGATGCTCTATTTTTCTGATCATTCTTGGATATTTTTTGTTCTTCCTGGAACACTGAATTGTTTGGTAACAGGCCTCACACCAGCTAATGCACGTGAGATTTTACAGGCGCGTAGCAAGCGTGGGGGATGTGGGTGTTACAACGTACACACTTTTGCTGGAACACGATTCTATCCCCAACACTTTTTGTCAGATTAAATTTAAAGTAAAATATGGAAATAAACGCTCCCCTAAAGAGTTGGAACCGTATCTATAACGCACACACAGAGACACAAATAGGTCTGTTGATTTGATTGAACGGTCATCCAGCCAATCACATCAAGTTAGAACCAGAGCCGCTCTGATCAAATTCAAAGTGTGCGTCTTTCAAGTCTGTGCTGCTGCTTGGGTTTGCATTGTAACGTCTGCAGTGAGCAGATTTCAGATAGAATTGAAATTGTTACCGCATTATGCTAATTTAGTAAACCAAAATTCACTGTCTGACGGACAGTTTTTGTCACAATGCAGGGAGTCAAAGTGAAAGCGGGGTGCGTGCACCAAGGCACCTGTTTCTGCAGGAAAACCTTTGGCTACTGTTCTCAAAGCATTATGCTTTCTCATGATCTGCAGCTTTTCTCAAACTATGGGCCTCCTCAACAATTAACCTAATGGTCCACGGAGCCGCGAAATTAAGTTATGCCCGGTGCTTCACACGTCTGCTCATTTGCAGCATACTTATTCATTTGGTGTCATCAACTATATACAGTAGACATAGCCCAGTCAGCACACATACAGTACGTCTCCAAGACGCTTGGAAAGGAACAGCTTAATTACATCGCGTTCCATTGATTTAGAACGTCTTATTTTATCTGATCTTACAAACGGCGGCGTCAAGACACATTTGAGTTCTACATCGGAGATAGAACGCTTATGAGCGCTCATGCAATGTGTGCGTCCCTGCAGCAAGTGAAACTGTAGCCTAACGTGGGCTAGCAGCAACAATAGTCTAAACAACAACGTGGCTTCCTGTAACTATCAATGGAAAAATGCATAGAAACTGCTAATCATAATCTTTAAATTGATATTAATTAAGCTGGCTATATGCAACACAATTTATTTATATTCCCTTTGCATATGTTTGGGTAGACTTCAAACGTTTTTGAATTTAAGCTTACAGTTCTGTGTCCTTTACATTTATTTAATAGGTATTAGTGATACCTCGAAATTAGGCTGCTGTCTGTTAGGCAATTTATTGTAGCCTGCTAACCCATATGCACAAAACATAATTTCTGAAATGATATCTTGATTTATAACATGAGATATGTCTCCATGTAGGGTAGTGTCAAATAGTGAAGTGATAGCAGGTAGATCATGTAGGCCTACATGTCACATGAGCCACACATATGAGGGGCGCTGCTTCTTCTGTCCCTCCCAAACTGCATTAAAATGGTGTTTTTAGCAATCAGAATTCCACTTTTTTTTTCGGGGGAGAAACTCCCGGACACCAATATAGTCCTCACCCCTCTTAGAAAATACTTACAACGTCCCTGTAGGGAGTTTTTATAATTTGGCCAGATTGTTTCATTTTCCTATCCCACAACCCCCACACTTTTAAAAAGCTTGATACGCCTCTGGATTACACCCGCAGATTCAATACCTTGAAAAGAGGGTGCGGGGATGGGAGGTTCCGCAATGTTGCCATGGCAAACACCTCAGACAGCAGGTGAGTTCTCAGCAGGTGAGAGTCGAGCTCTTGCATGCTGAACTCTGCTGCCCGCACAAAGATCTTAGCCAGCAGCCAGTCATGCTTGGGGTCGGTGGGCAGGAAGATGGGGGTTTGATGGGGTCCAGCCATTTGACCTAACTGTGGAGAAATGACAAATCCATGAAACTAGAACAGTGTGACGTTTATACACAGTGCAAACAAACTGTTTTAAACTCTAAAAGATTAGATGTTTTTTTGGTCTTGCCTATTTCTCCTAAACATACTTGAGGTCAATTTCTCCTAAACAATTGAGCTCAGTGGATACCAAACCAAAACAGGCTTTGACTGTAACATGAATTAAAAATATAGCTGCAAGCAGCAATGCGGGGGCCAAGCAGTGCGCTATAGCAGGAATGGCATCGCCATGCCATGAGCAAGCACTCACAGCAAGTTTGATTGCCATTGGTTAAAGAATGGCTGAGAAATAAGCTTATTTACTTTGTTACAGCGCCCCTAGAGGCCAAATTACACCAATGTCCTTGTGCGCTCTCACAATCAGCTACCATGTCCCTCTACCAAGTTTGGACTTCATACACCAAAGTGTTGCTGAGATGTGAGCTCAATTTCTTTATTACAGCACCCTTAGAGGTCAAATGAGACCACTTTCCTTGCATGTCCTCACAATCAGCTAATATGTCCATGTATCAAGTTTGGACTTCATCCAACGAAGCGTTGCTGAGATATGAGCCCACTTCTTGTATTACAGCGCCCCCCTATAGAGGCCAAATGATGCCAATTTCCTACTGTGTCCTCACAATGAGGTACCAAGTCCCTGTACCAAGTTTGGACTTCATACATCAAAGCGTTGCTAAGATAGGAGCTCACTTCCAGTATTGCAGCGCCCCCTATAGAGGCCAAATGATTCCAATTTCCTAGTGCGTCATCATAATCAGGTAACAGGTCCTTATACCAAGTTTGGACTTTTTACTCCGAAGCGTTGCTGAGATACAAGCTCACTTCCTGTATTACAGCGCCCCCTATAGAGGCCACATGATGCCAATTTCGTAGTGCTTCCTCACAATCAGATACCAAGTCCCTGTACCAAGTTTGGACTTCATACATTAAAGCATAGCCGAGATGTTAGCCCACTTCCTGTAAGGCGGCATTGTCGCCATGTGTGATTGGCTGTCACGGGCAAATAAACTTGAAATTAAAAAATCTGACAAGTATCGTTTGTGCGGCTAGGTCTGAAGATCATCTCCGCCAAGTTTTGTAAAAAAAAAATCGGATGAAATTTGTAACCGCTGAAACTTTTCGTAGTGTTTGGACCAAATCCAATATGGCGGAGGTCCAATATGGCGGAAAGTGATGGGATAGGGGTCGATGAACTCGGGATGTTCCAAGGATTAAGACGCTACCTCAATTGTGAAAATCAGACAAAAGAGTCAAGGATCACGCACATGAACGCATGTCCAGCATTGAACTGGTGGTGGCGCTAGAGTGTTCAATGTATATGCATAAAAATTGCTGTGAGTGATTGGGACAGTGTCCTGACTAATGGTATCGAGTTTTGTTATGTTTACTCAAAGCGTCACGGAGATGTTAGTCCACTTCCTGTTTGGTGGCTTCATCACCATATTTGATTGGCTGTCACGGGCAAACAAAAATCTAATTGAAAAATCTGACAAGTATCGTTTGTGCGGCTCGGGCAGAAGATCATCTCCGCCAAGTTCTGTGAAAATCGGATGAAATTTGTAACCTCTGAAACTTTTCGTAGAGTTTGGACTAAATCCAATATGGCGGAGGTCCAATATGGCGGAAAGTGACGTAATAGGAGTCATTGAACTTAGGTCAGTCCAGGGATTCCAACAGTGCCTGATTTGTGAAAATCGGATACACCGTTCAATGGTCACATGCGTTAATGCAATCCAGTTTTGACCCATTGGTGGCGCTAGAGTGTTGGGCATAGAGTTCTGTAAATTGGTGAGAGTGATCATGGGACAGTGCTGAATCAGTGTACCAAATTTCATAACTTTAGACCCAGCGATTCAATTTTCGGCCAGATTTTGACCTGTTGGTGGCGCTAGATGGCTGGGTTTAGAGGTCCGTAAATAAGTGTGAGTGGTCAGTGGAGTGTCCCGAAACTTTCTGCCAAAAAATCTGAACTTTTTAGCCAGGCGTTCTATGGGCTGCCATAGACTCCAATGGCAGACTAATAATAATAGGAAAAGCTAGTAACTCAATGGGTGCCTTCGCAGCTTCGCTGCTTGGCCCCCAATGAATAACAATTTAATTCAGTGTCCACTTCTATTTCTAGTGCATGTATGCATTCCTCCATTTTGGTCACTAGAAAAACATCACAACATTTTGAAATAATACATTTTCTTTTTATTTTGCTACATTTCAAAAGTGTAATGTGTTTACCTGTATGGCGATGGGCAGCATCTGTCCCTGAGGGTTGCAGTAGAGCAGGACCAGGGGAGCGGTGAGGTACTGCTGCCTGCCAGCAACTACATTTCCCACAAGCCCATCCAACATCTTGTAGTCACACAGGAAGATGTTCCCTTTCTGAGTGGTTTAGGTGTAGTGGAGGGCAAACAATACATAGACAGTAAATATAAAAAAGAGTTTAGCCTCAGACATAACATGAACTAACTTCACACAGATGAAAAAAAAAACATATTTGTGTTTTTCTACAAACATTCATGATTGAAGCTACACTTCAAAGTTTAACGTGTCCCAAAACAGCTGTCAATTAATCACCAAACGTCAAGAGGGTTGAGTCTGAATGACACCGAGTTTTAGACACTGAGTTTTTGAAGTTAAGAAATATTTTCGTAATAAAAATGGTCATTTAACCAATAAAGGCTGAACAAATGTAGGCCTACAGTAAAACTGTAGGCTGTACAGTACATGCAACCCAGCAGAAGACTATTATAGGCTATTGGCAAATCATTGAGCATCATTCACACATTGTATTCTGCACAGTCTCTACACGTGGAGCGCTAATGTGTCTAGGCATACTGTAAATCATTCAAAATGTGTGAAAGTCATTAGGCTGGAAGCGTGTCTACTGTCAGTGACTAATGCGAGAAGCGGGTTCTGTGTTGTAGGCTATGCATTTTTCCGACACTTGGCTGCAAGCTCCCCTCCCCCACCCCCTTCTTTCACACGTATCCAGTCTTGCAGTTTGCGCAAGTAGCCTAAATAGGCCTATATAAATAAATTAAGGACATACAATCCTTAAAGCTTAACGTAGCCTACATGTAGATTAATGTCCCAAAACGTCAACAAGTCGTTTTATGCGCTCATTATATATGGATTTCTATGAAACGTCACGAAAACATGCGTGCGCAACCAAGAGGCAGAAAGCACCATAGAACAGCATAGAGCAATGCAAAAGAGCAAAAGAATAAAATTATTTTTTGTGCTGACAACTGCACCAATTCGAAATCACGATGGTTAGAGAATGTTAAATATGTTCAATATCCCAAACGGAATGCATGTCTTCGCCAAAAATGACAAAATACGATGTTATGTTGATAATGCAAATGAACGGCATACTTTAAAATATAGTCGGAAATGAGATGTTATCATCATTGAGACAACAGGGGTATACAATAAAATCTGATTGTAGCTTACAGCAGCCGCCTATTTAGGTTAAGTTTATAACGTTGTGGACGGCCACCAAGAGTCTTCTGCCCCACGGCTGCGGCACAGTCTTGAGTGACCGGATTCGTTTTCCTTTGTCATATGAATGCTGTCATTTTGTTAACATTACTGTTAAGGAGATGCTGTAGGCAAAGGCTATATTTCAACCTCGTTAGTGTCAGAACTATTCACAAGGTTTCTGGGCAGCATTTTTATGTTCTGTTAGCAAGCGAACTAGCCTACTGCCAGCTGACGAAGCTCTCATTTTAGAACATTACTGAGAGACAGGCACTATACAATCAAGAAACCTTGCCACTGAATCCAAAACTATGTTTAACATTATGTACAAAGCTTAGGCTACAGTGGATTAGCATGTTGCAGGGGCTGCTAAAACAGAGAAACGCACTGAAAACTTCGGCCAATCACAGCCCTTGCTGTCGAATCGCCGTCGGTTCGACCGTTGAATGCCACAGCGGACTATGCTGCCCCCAAGCGGCTGCAGTTGTACTTACATGTCACCCAGCTGCGTGAATCACCATGATCGTGAATGAAGTGTCAATTTTTAACGGGGACCCTCTGTATAATGGGGTCTTTATTGGGCCATGCTACCTTTCCACCAACTTTAATGAATATTGGACCAATGTTCTTTTTATTCATGGCCTGTACATTTTAAAGAAAGAGAAATGTTTCCTATCAATGGGCTTTTCAGCAAATTAAATGTAATTAGATAGTATTCTCAGTTAATTTGCACAAGGCTATA
Organism: Alosa alosa; assembly: GCF_017589495.1. Lineage (NCBI taxonomy): Eukaryota > Metazoa > Chordata > Actinopteri > Clupeiformes > Clupeidae > Alosa > Alosa alosa. The sequence continues at coordinate 20,171,452 of NC_063195.1, read as the reverse complement.
CTGTGCTCAAATCTACTGATTCTTTCCTAAGCAAGACTGTTGACCAATGCGTTGCCTACCGCTATCTCTGCCTCCAAGGTGGTTTCTCCTAGAAGGCCTTTGACCATCTCCTCTGTGACGAGGAAATTCTCGGGTAGCTTTGAGCAGCGCTGGATCAGCATGGGGTTTAGGCCATTCAGGAACTGGTAGCCAAAGAACTCGTCCTCGTCCCAGTGGTCCTCAACGTATTCTGCAATGCATTCCATGTCAGAACATTTGAAACAGGTAGGCCTACAGCCAGTGCTATGTTCTCATTATGCAATTCTGAATAACAACGAGTACCAATGGTTTTGTTTGTGATGTCACAAAGGATCATATGCAGCTGGTCGATGCTTTCCCAGGATTCTCTGTTGTCAGCTAATCCATTGAACTTCAGATAAATTAACCTATACATACACACACACACACACACACACACACACACACAATGATCCATAATTACAATTGACAATTGTGAGCGTCTTTGTAGTTATAAAATATATATTATTACTAATGTTGAAGGAGGCAGCACACCCATCCACAATCAGAATGTAAGAAAAATATAAAAATATAGAAAAAGTAAAAAAAAACACTTAGACACTTACTGCTTTCCTGCCGTATAAGAGAACTCTGTTTCCTTCGAGAAAGAGAATTGAAGTTCCTCTGGCAAAAGAAGGCAAGATTCGTAGTTGATAATCCGGGGCAGGCTTTCAGCATACACACTCCACCTGTAAAAGGAATATACAGGAGAAATGGAAAGGGTATTTTAACTTAGACGCTTTGCTGTCACACACAGTTAGTTTTGGTGTATTGCCCACATACCTAATTAACTTCTGCCGTCCTTCTAGCTGACTCTTCCTTGTCTTTTGGGCAACTGGGTTGGTGTCCTGGAACACAAGCAAAGCTGAAATAGAAATGTAATACCATTATGAAGGTCAATATTAACTGACTGTTTTGTCCAAATTGTGACTGAATGAAGTTGTTACATGTGTGTGAATGACATAGACTAGAGCCAGAAAGACTAAGGACTCACTAATGTGCCCCTTCTTTCTGTTTTTATACAGAAAACTGTTCTGTTATATATGAATTGGACCCTGAAACAGGAGTGCCTACCTTTGGCAGGTCTTAACACAACAGTCTCATCGCTGCCAAGCCAACGGTAACAAGGAAACAAAATGGCATCCCCCTTAGGCGTCTTCACAGTGATCTTATCACAAAACCATTGGTTGTCAAGGCCCAAAAATGCCTGGGTGCGGAGCTTTAAATAGATGAGTTCGCCCAGGGACGATTCACTCTCCAACGCAATTGTTCGCTCCTGTATAAACATATGACGATGAAGTATTAAAATAAATATATGAAGAGTATGTTTGCAAAAACAGAAACAGATAAACATTGAAAATCATTTTCATCAAACTATTGTAGTTTTTTTTCTTTTATGTGATTTCTGCTTTAAATGCACTTACTGATCCTTTGGTAAAGCCAAACGACAAAAAGCGCTTGTGTAGATTCTCCTCCTGGCTCTCAGTGTCAGCACCACGCAGTTGGACGTAAACGTAGCTCGTGGTGCCAGAAAAGGGGCGGGTTCCTGTGTGTGCCGTCATTGTGTAGCTCGCCATGGCTATTCTGCAAATGAGTGGACACAGATTACTTAGACACACAGATTACTTAGAGAAGACAACCAACATGATGAAGACACTAAAAATAATTCCAAGGAGAGAGAGAGAGAGAGAGAGACTCTATTCTCATTCGCTCACAATGTTGCTGTTGTAAAATGCTTGACAACATTTGATAAATTGAGCAGTAAAGAGCAATCTGTGGTTGCCAAAACAAATCTTTTCTCACAGACGTGTGTTCATTGGGATAGGAGTATTTTTCCCCGTTTATATCCTGATGGTATTGTGTTGTGCACAATGCCCCACAATGATGTGTGTGAATGCTGGTACGAGTGTAAATGTGGTACTTATGTGCTGCTTAAAATGTCCCATTTTAGAGTGTACTCACGTTCCCATCTTCATGTTAGTGTGTATTTTGCCTAGCAAGATGTCTTGCCTTTGTTTCAGGCAGGCAGGCAGAGAGACAGACAGAGAGACAGAAAGACAAACAGACAGACAGAGTTACAGACAGAGGAAGAGACTTACCTTTGTAAATATCTTTCTCTCGTTAAAAGAGAATGTGTGCTGTTGTGGAGTACACACAGACCAAGAGGAAGAGATGCCCTCTGAGAAGATATCTGCACATGCAGCTTAAAAAACTCCCCTTCTTAAATACTCAAGCACCACATACCTACCTGCCTACCTCTCAACGATTGTGTAATATAAAACTTTTTGACAGTTCTTGAACCGGTTAAACAGGATTGACCCTTTGTACCATCTTCCCAAACCAGGCTGTGTTAAGGGCTCAGTCTGATTTTTCTTTGTGTAGCAATACCAGAACTTTCATTGACTGGGCAAAGATGTAGCAATACCGGAATTTTTTTTTTTTTTTTTTTTTTTTTTATTTATTTATTTCTTTGCAACAATGACAGAGTGCACACTGAATAGATAGGTGGGGGGATTTGTATTTGTAGTGCCCTCCAGAATTGTTGCCACCTTTGGTAAAGTTGACTAAAAACAGGTATGAAAAATAACTTTTGGTGATTTATTTTAATCTCACAATGAAAACAATAAGGAAAAATCCAACCTTGAAGGGAAGCAAATTCTGAGCATTCTGAGAAAAAGGAAAATCTCAAAGAAATAAATATGTTTTTGTTTTTCAAAAACATGTTACCCATAATTGGCACCCCTGCTTGCAATACCTTCTTAAGCCTCCCTCTGGCAATAAAACAACTCATAATATTCTCATATGACACCCCATAAAGTTGGAGCATACAAACCAAGAGATTTAAAAGGAGCACTCAAGCCACCATGGACCTTAAGCACACTATCAATGTCTCTGTACATTGTCTCAATCATGTCCCTAAACCCAGGGTTAAAGCCAAAGGTTTTGTAGTTTGCCACTCTATCAAAACTTTTTGCTGGTCTAAAGAGATCAGACCAGCTTTGATATTGGTAAGGTGAGAGAAATCCAAGAAATGGATCTGGCGTTCATGTGCCTCTACAGACACTTCAGGCAGAGACTTTCTAATGAGGAGACACAGCACTCAAAAAATCCTCCATATAAATGTATGGGGCTAGTTTGTAACGTTGTCTACACATATACCACCCCTTCCTGAATACATTGAGCCAATCATATGGTGTGTTGTGAAGACATCATGCCAATCATGTGATCTCCTGTTTCACATGTGTTCATGTGATCTCGCCGCTGGAGCAAGATTGGTGTGAAGCCTTGCGCACGCGCATTTCTACCGAAATGGATGTCCGACGAGTGCCCAAAAAGCCTTGTCAAATGGCCGCCGAGTGGAGGGACTTGCCTAAAAGGACTTTGGTAATAGTTTCTATTATTTTATTTGATCGATTACATTTCTTGAGGTTCTTTTCGTGATCAAAGTGTAACTGACATAAATATGCTGTTACTGTTGTCCTCTTCACTGTTGTTTGGTGACTGTGACACTGCAGCTCAGAGGAGAATCTGGCGTTGCGTCTGGACTTTGACATCCCGTTGGCTGAGAGGGACTTCCTGGAGAAGAGGAAGGCGGTGGTGGGGCATGCTCTGCAAAAGCTGCTAGGGCTCAGCTCACCTCCTCAGACAGATAAGGGTGTGTGTGTGTGTGTGAGAGAGTGTGAGAGAGAGAGAGAAATAAGGGAGTAAACCAGAGGGAGAGGGGGGTGGGGGGTGGGGTGCATTGAAGGGAAGATACAGATCAGAGTTAGGTTTCTTGCCAAGTAGGTTTTTTGCATACAATGAATTTGTCTTGTTTGTGTAGATCAAATTAGCCAGAGATGACATTTTTATTTTGCTTGATAATCACTTTTGTTCATAAATGGATAGAGGCTTTAATTTTTCCAACTCTACAAACCAAGTGGAACATTAAAAACAAGAATGCTCTTTTGGGGGCTAAGGAAGGGGGAAAGGCACGCACGCACACACACATGCACGCACACACACAAACACGCCCATGGAGAGATGACTCACCTCAATGTGCAAATCATCTAGGAACAGATTGAAAGGGTCTAGAGAGAGAGAGAGAGACAGAGAGAGAGATAATAGAGGACAACAGGTGTGTAGTTATTACACTTGTCTCCAGGACTGACAATGGCAGACGTACAAATATGCCGACAAAAATGTATGAACAGTACAAAAGTAATTTTGCTGCACTGTTCCTATTTCATGGTAGAAATGGCTGTACTGTTTAGAACCGTTTTGGAAGCCTATTGACCAAAGATTCTAGAACAGAGCTCCGCTCTAGAATCTTTGCTATTGACACATATCCTTCCAGGTCCCGCTGGTGGGTGTGGTTTGCTCGGGGGGCGGGACCAGGGCGATGACTGGCACCTTTGGGAGTCTGAAGGTTTGGGTCTCCAAACTATGGGCATCCTGGATGCTGTCAGCTACATCACCAGTCTTGGGAGCCATATGGTGAGAGACCAGCCCCTCAGACAAGATAAGACGACACACACACACACACACACACCTAGCCCCTCATACAAGATTAGACGACACACACACACACACACACACACACACACCTCACTCACACATCTCTGACTTTCAGTGCAGTGTGACCTTTTCTGAAATGCTCTGTGTGTGTGTGTGTGTGAGAGAGAGAGATAGAGATAGAGAGAGAGAGAGAGAGAGAGAGATATATAGTGTGAATATACCACATCATAACCAGTCTTACCTGTATGATTTCCATATAATGTTCTGTCACATATAACATGGCATTATTGCATGTTACAGGGCCATGTCCACGCTCTACGATACTTCCGATTGGTCGCAAAAGGACATAAGTGTGGTCACCGAGCCCATGAAGGTTGAGATGATTAAGAGGTACCAGGACATCATGTCTACTGAGCAGCTCCGTGGCTACAGGGAGGAGATGGATCTGAGGGAGAAGGAGGGGGTTCCAGTCACCTACATCGACATGTGGGGTCTGGCCATCTAACACCTCATCTATGGCAAGGTGCTGAATACAGTCAAGTCAATTCAAGTCAAGTTTATTTAAATAGCACAGGGGTCATTCAGTGTGCTTTACATAAGCAATGGCCCAGAGAAATGGTGCATAAAAGCACAGAAATAGAAACAGAAACAGAAAGCAACAAAACCATAAAAAGGCACGGTTTTACATTACACACACACACACACGCATACACATACACACACACACGCATACACACGCACACACACACACCCACACACGCATACACACACACACACACACATACATCCCTCTTTCTCTGTCTTTATCTCTCTCTTGTTCATCTCTCACACAAACAACACAACACACACCCAAACATATACACACACCCATACATACAGTATACACACACCCATAACTTCGTTCAAAACGTATAATAATGCTTGACACTAAACAACAACCTACCCAGTTATCATGGTCATGCTTAAAGGAAGAGTGTTAAAGGAAACCCAGCAGCACTGTGCTGACCACAGGATCCCGTTCCCCCACATCGATTTCTGCCACGTGGAGAACGAGCCCATGGAAAGAGGTGTACGTCTTCGAGGACGAGGAGAACCCCAAAGCACCCATTGTGGTTCACTTCCCCATGGTCAATCTCACCTTCAGGGAGTTCAAAGCCCCAGGTGAGTAGGTGCAAACCCCGACCCCTCAGAAATTATCTTAAAAGTTAAAGGTCACACATTTAGCAGACTCCGGTTAATGGATTAAATTTAGTCTAGACTAAAAGAAAACTTTAATGAAGATATCAATGAAAAAAAAGCTTTTTGTCTAGGAGTAGGCTTAATGCATGTAGGCTACAAGAAGGCTTTGTAGGTCTAATGGCACTGAAGGAATTCCCCTTTTCGTAAATGTTCCACATGCTGGTTATCCATTTAATATGTTCCATTTTATGGTTTTCACATAGCCTATGTAAGCCCTTAGCATCTTTCATTCTCCACAATACGCCCATATTTAATGTACATTCTATTTTATGGTTTTCACATATGTAAGCCCTTAGCATCTTTCATTATCCACAATATGCCATGCCTGTGATTATTTCAGCTCATCGTTTCATATCCCAGGGGCCAGGATCTGTCACAGAATCCAGGCATTAACAGTCAATATTGTGATGTTTATAAATGCAATAATTAATGTCATATTGATAAAACAAATATGCTGCTAATAATGCAACTTGTTTATTATCCATCTTTTCGGTCATCCATTGTTCCATTTGAATGCTTTTGTGTGTGGTTATAGACTCACCACCACTTCACTCGTATTTAGAGTGTCATTTATTTTCCCAAATTAGTTAAAAAGCACAAAGTAATCAAATATACATTAATTTCACTATTATTAATACATAAAAAATATAATGATATTATATATTATATAGTATCAAGTTTTATAGACATTGTGATGATGTTTTAATTATTTTTGCCTCAATAATCCTGCGGTGAAAATCAGATTGTCATCAACCCTATACTTCCTGTTTGTTGTTGCGCTAAGGTGTCAGGCGCGAGGGGGCGGAGGAACTGATACAAGGGGACGTGGATGTCAACACCGAAGACTCGCCGTACGTCACTAGCAACCTGGCCTATCAGCCGGAGGACTTCCAGAAGCTGATGGATCTCATGCACTACAACATCCCGAACAACCGCGACACATTCCTGTCGGCTTTGCGTCGGGCGTTAGAGAGAGAGAGAGTCCACGAAGACGAGGACGAAGACCACTCCTGTCCCCAAATGGATCCCTCTTTGTTTTCATTTTGATTATTTGGAGCCAGACATAGTCTGTGAGAATATAGAATGATAAGCATGTTTTTATGGAGACCAAGGTGGGTTAAGCATACTGTATCTCATTTACTTTAATTGCATGTTTATACTCATGATATACTTATTCAAGCATGTTTATCGTGTACATGCATATGAAAAAAGAAAATTAAAAAAACAGAGGATTCACACTTACTTCACACAATACTACATGACATATGTTGTACTTGTGAAAAACAGTATGTTCTACTGAAAGGCTTTAAAATTAAAATGTTGCCCCCCATTGTGTCAGAAAATGTATTGCAATGACTCGAGCAAGAAGGGTCACACAAGAGGCAAAACTAAAGAGGGATACACGCTACACTAAAACACATCCATAAACAGTAAACAAAGGTAAAAGACACACACAATAACCCCCCCCCCCCTGAACCCCAGCTGCAATGCATTGTGGGAACCAATAGTGCTAGTCCAACACACCGAGGTTACAGTATCAATATATAAAAAATGCATACAAACTAAAAATTGGTTGACTACTCTTCATGTGTTTCTCTCGGGTGGTGTACATGTAGCATTTGCTTGCACATTAATAAAATATACTTCAAATAAACATTCACACTCGTGCTTGTGATTAGTGCTCATTTTTTTGCTAGTGATATAATTGTTGTTTGGAAAAGGTGTCGAGCCACTCCTCCCATGGCTATTTGAACTGATGCTCCTTCGCTATGCTGCTGCTCAGAGACACCTCTTGCCAGCTGGGAGTGAAGTGAAGGGTGGGGTAGTGTTCGTCATGTTGAACGCTGACATGGGGGCCAGGGGTCATCTTGAAGCATGCAGGGTCAGAGATGGTTGCTACGGTGCTGCAGTAAACATTACTAGTGCATTGCTGGTGAGGAGAGATCACATACAGTATATTGTCTGAAGTGAGGTGTGGCCTGTACTTGATTTGTTGCTGGTTCTACCTTGGATATGTTACTCTGATATCTTTGTACGCTTTTCTTCTTAATTCATTGGTAGCCTACTACTTTACAATGAGGATTCCCTTATAAAGAGTTGACAACCACTTATAATTTTGTTATTAAAGTATTATTATAGGGGAAAAAAAACATACTTATCCTGTGAAGCCTTTAAAAAGTAGCATTACAGTGGCTAGTCAAATAACAAGAACTAGAATAACCTCTAAAAGCCATCATTACATGTCATAGAACAGATAAGTAACTCTGGTTTACAGGCTTATGTATGAAAGGAATGATAGTAATATATGATATATCAAATACGTATGTTATGTTCAATGCTAAATGATTTCAAATACCTTGACATCCGCTTTAATCACGCTGTCCTCATTTACAATCGCCGTCTTCCTCCTGTTTAAGGACGCCCACAAAAAGACAGCAATAATGTGTGAGGTGGTGACATTAAAATCACTCGATAGAAGAGAATCTACTTCTTTTGGATGTGTTATTTTATTTTTGTTGAGATGGACAAATTGATTAAGTGCTTCTGATTGGCACTCACAACCAGCACGTAACGACCACAGTTGCCAAAACCAGGAGTGCCAAGATGGGTACAATGATAATCGCTGTGAGTTCCCCTTTGGTCCACTGGGATGACACTATTAGGGAGAAAAGGGAGGCATAAGAACCATGACACCAACTTGGAAAGACGGGAATTGTGCTTGGCCAAGAAATTAATACACGCGTCCATAGTGTTCACCCAGCAAACAATTTTCGATTCAGGGAACGTTCTGCGGACGTTTGCTGAAGGATGTGGGAACGTTCGCTGCTAACGTTCCCTCGCGTTCATTCAGGGGCTCGTTTCTAGAAAGCGTTGTTTGCTAACTTGCGTCGCAACCTTGGTAGTTCGCTCCATCGTTCTTGGATTTGGTGTTCCTAGAAAAGGTCGTTCGAACTCTCAATCGCAAACAAGGACGCAAAGTTTGGTCGTTTGAACTACTGCCTGGGCAGTCGCACTTGTGTCGTTCCTTGGTAGTTCCATTTGGTGTCCTGAGCGCCTAACCAAAAAATCACAACCGCCTAACCAAAAATTCCGAAGTGGATGTTTATTTCGTGACTCAATGATTTATCTATCCTTTATCTTAATTTTGATTAAGAGACTGACTCCCCTACTTGGCTCATTCTTGCTATTTATGTTAATAATGTTAATTCGGCTTGCTTTTTGTTAGGCTAGTATTATAATCTTCAGACTCTTAAAACCAGCATAGTGATACATGTTGTAGTGGCTAAAGCAGGTGACTTGTTATCCCAGCGTTGTAGGTTCGATTTTCTTGTGATGTGAGATTATTCTCTTGCTTCTCGCTACCTGCAGGTGAACTAGTGTGACACGTAGATTCAATTGTTTTGACTGATGTCTTGTACCTATTGGTCTCTCGATGTAGAGTAACTATATACATAAATATGTATGGTCAAAACATGTCAAACATAGCCTATGGTGAAAAGAAGAGACAGGATGCGAACTCCACCCGAGCACGCAGTGCACTGATGCGCTACCCTTAAGCCAGGAGCCAGTTGAGACAATTAGCGATACCCAGAAATTCGTCCAGGCTATATATTTTTTCCAACATAGATATTTAACACAAATAATGACTCATATTGTTCGGTTTAAGTTAACTGTTTTATATGCTTGCAATAGGTTTAGGTTTTTGCTGATGGCAATGGCAATGCCAGTCGGTTTAAATTTGAAAAATGTCGACATAGGCCGTGACAGAAAATTTCTAGGAGGTGGGGTATTACGTTGCCACTGTTTCCACCAATGATATGTATCGCTGCATCATCAACAACGTCGTTGGAACTACGGTGTTCGAACGTCGGAGGTAGCGAATTGCGACGCAGGTAGGCCCTACGATCATAGATATAGAATGGCTAGATGTCTCGTCCGCGCTTCTTGCCAATGGAGGTCAACGTCCGCACCTCGCGGCCATCTTGCCACAGTCAGCTCGCTAACTCATAACATTGTGTTTCAGTGGTGCACTGTAATGACAGGTAGTGACCTGAAGATGTCATTGTTATAGCATGGGGGCATTGTTCTGCCTTTAGTAGAAGAAGAGCCATCGGGTACCACAGAGCCCACCAGATAGCTTGTCTGTGACAAGATTGCCGCAGGTGATGCCGTTGGAGACTCCGCCATAAGACATCTATCCATTCTAGATATATCTATGCCTACGATGCTTTCTGGAAACAGGTGTAACAATGTCGTTGTTTGGTCGCAAGTTGCGTCGTACCATGGTGGTTGAGTAACGTCGTTGCTAACTTTTCTAGAAACGACCCCCAGGAAAGTTTTCTTGACAGCGCCGGTGTTCCAGTTTAGATGGTGAGCAGTTGTGATATTTGCATAAAATCCGTGAATATTCAACAACACTCTGCCTACTTGTTAACAGCTTTGCTCTGCCTCCGCCCCTCGAGTGCCGGGAGATTCACATTTTCACAAGCCCACAGTGGCGAAAACACGCGGAAATCACCGGTTCATGTATAATGCATGTCCGCTTAAGCATTATCCACACAAAATGCTCTGCAAACTGCAAAGTGTCAAAGTAAAACAACAAAGGTTTTGTTGGGTTTCGAACATGAGTCTCGCGGAGGCAAAATGTACATTGCATCAGCACTACCACTACACCACAGAAAGACGAGCAGTCACTTCAATGCCATCATCAACCATCATTAATCTATAGTGCTAGTCTACTAGCTAGCTACCTAGCTACTGATATCCTGTCCATGTTAACTGGTGACATGACACCGAATGCAAGCCTTGAATAATGCAGATTAATTTTGCCTCACATACCAAAACAGTTACAACAAACTGCATGCATGACCCCACTTCAGACGTTTTTTTGTGGTCAGATCATACATCGTGATTATAATGCGCAAAAATAATGATCACGTGTGGGCCTCGAACTGCTCACTAAAATGGCAAGCTAGCAGTAGGCCACCCTGCTAACCAGTTGCACCACTGGTTATTTTGCATCTCTATGATAGCATGGTGTTCCTATTAAATGAATGGGTACGCCTATGTTGTCTTGTGACAGCTTATTTGTCAATCGATCAAGATATTTATTATAGCAAACACATGTAGGCTACGTGAATGTTTCGCAACAGGCTGCTGAACAAGCAGTAGGTTAAACTATTTTCTAATTGAGGCTATGTGGGAATCTGAAACAGCATCACCTGTCATTAAACTCTCTCGGTAGCTACATCAAAGTTTTGTAATCCATAAATATGCTACCATGATTACCATTTTCTGTCGTCAAATTAGGACCAACAAATTAAATGATGTTTTATAAACAAAGTTCGGGTGGAGCCTTCAGGATGATTGACAGCAATTAACTCACCCACTGCCGCCACAGGGTAGGCCTATTTAAGCCGACCTCCTTTTCCATCCGTCCTGCGCTCCGGCGTTCAAGAAATCATTCAGTCTGCGTATTGTTTGCATTGACAAGACAGCTCTCATGGAACTGGAAATCCACGCCTCTTCCAGCGATCTGGAGGACAACTTCGTCCCGCCAACACCCGACACCCAGGGCCCTCCGCCGGGCGAAAATAATCTTATTCGTTCCCCTCGCCGCCAGCGTAGGGAATCCAGGACACAGGGTCGCAGAAGGTGCTCCTCTCCTGCCCCCGTGCGGGGCAGCATTTCCCCCTCAGCAGCCTCAACTTCGCTGGCAGCACCAGGACCCAGCGCCAGCAAACCATTGACCCTACCCACTGGACAGTGGCTCGCATCCGCAGCACTCTCCATTCCCGTGGCATCGCGTTCCGTAGGTCGGATAGGAAGTTCCATCTCCTCCGCCTTCTAACGCAGTCGGATAACCCGGTCTTTTCGCCCTCCCGCTCCCTCACTTCGTTTTCCTCCCCAGATCAGGAAGCAAGCTGCTCCTTCTGGCTCCCGACGCGGTTCCTTCCACCGGCCATTCAGCCGGACGAAGCACACACCACCAGCCACCTCGCGAACCGGGCACGCCGACAGCACTTTCCGGCACCACACGCTTCAGAGCGTATCATTCCGCTGCTTCAGCCACAGCCACTGCCACGTCAGCGGCTCAGGCCCATTCCCGCCGCATCTCCGCCGTATTTCCGGGTCCAACCCCACCTCTCCAGACGGCCCCGGTAGCGACAGCGTCGCTACTCCCCCCACCCCTTCTTTCCCTCCCCCATCCACCTCCCCTAGCCAGGACTCGGTCCAGGCCTACCCCACCTCCAGTCGTTCCGACGACTGCTCCCACCCTCCCCTTTCCATTCCGGGAGCCACGTCTGTACAGCACGCCTCAACTCACGAAGCGTCAGCTCGAAGAGTCACCTCGCTAGCTCCCCATCTCTCTTATGAGTTAGCGAGCACCTGGTCTCAGCCGGCGCCGATAGCGACAGCGTCGCTACTCCCCCCTAACCCTCTTTCCTTCCCCGTCCCACTTCCCGCGACCCTGTCCCAGGTTGCTCCCCTTCCAGTCGCGCCAGCGACCGCTCCCTCCCTCCCCTCTTTTCTCCCTTTCCATCTCTTCCCCGGCTCCGCGCTAGACCAGCCCGCAGCAGCGGGTCATCAGCACTCAGCGGTGCCGGTTCCACGGCGATCCCTGTTCGGCAGCAAAACTATTCTTTAGGCACAGCACAGGCCCTGCCACCGCCTCCCCTCACGCTGCAGCATTGAACCACCACCACCCGTCACAGCGTCCACCAGGAACCTCATTTTGTCAGGTGCAGACGTAGACCTTTCTACCATTCTTCCCTCCCTTCCTATTCCCTCTCATAACCGGGATTTAGTTGCGGCGAACTGGTTTTGTCTTAAAAACATTCTGGCCCAGCATCAAAAATGCTGTCATTCCCAGAGTTCACCGTAGCTTTTACCAACTACACAGAAGTCGTCTGTTTCGTGTTCCCCAGTCGACGCAAAGAGCTAAATGACTACCCGGCCAACATCGCCGGCCTAGCCGTATCCTACGGGGGAGCCCATTTTTATACGTAGGCTACCACCGGCTGTTTTCAGCAAAATGCGCTGCCAGAGTCGGCCTCTGGAACCAAAACCCCTACTGGGTCGCGCTCGATATGGAGCTCCATAACCGCGTTTTCCTAGGACTTAAGCCATCTTGTCCCCTCTGCAATAGCCCCAGTCACGGCGCGGTCGAGTGTCCACTAGTCAACTCATTTCCCAGGGCCGCCCTTTCATCTCGCATCTCCTAAACTGCGCTCAGCAACCCCATCTCTCGAAGACGTCGTTTCTCTAGATGCCCAGTGTCTGGCCGATATCAAACTCTGGAGGACGTTTTAGACGAATGGAATGGTCTGTGCATGTTCTACGACGACTGCCAATCATCTACAGAAGAGCTCCAGTTGTACACCGACGCAGCCCCCTCAACAGGCTTCGGAGGCTTTTTCAAAGGGCGCTGGTTTGCATCCCCGTGGCCACTAGAGTTCAGAGAGCTAACAACTGGAAACGAATCACAGCCGTGTTCGAACTCTACCCGTAGCCATCACGGCCCTACCTGGGGAATGAGTGGACCTCAAGAGTGTGCTAATCCACAGTGACAACGGCCGTGGTGCACGTCATTAATAACTTTCGAGCTCAAAATCGCCCTGCGCTTTCCCCTCTTATTAGGCGTCTAATCTGGATAGCAGCCAGCTACCAGCTTATTATAAGAGCCGCGCACGTCCCTGGTTGCCACAATGGAATTGCTGACTCTCTCTCTCGTCTTAAATTCCAGAGATTCAGAAGCTTCGGCTCCAGAGGCGGACCACCCACTCCCCAGCTCCCATCTCCCCCACCCCTCAGCTATTTTCAGCCCATCCGCCATCTAGCCTTCAAGCCCTGCAAACCACCCCTCCCCAGCTTTTCAAGCCCTGATCAAAGTCTCTTCCATTAGACCATCTTCCTACAAACCCCCCGCGGCTCCTTCTCTGATAAAATAGGCTTGTTAATTAAAGGTATCCGTGGGCCCCCCCAAGACTCAGCTATCTTCAGCCCATTCATGTCACCGCCGATTCCACCTCCGTTTCTACCACCAGCCCTTCAAGCCCTCTCTTCATTCCCGATGTCGCGGCGTGCCAGGACCATGCAAGTCCCATTACAATCAAACAGAGTAAAACCGATCAGTCCCGAAAAAGGACACTCCATATCCATTTAACTCCACCTCAGATCTTCAGCCTTTCCAATACCTATCTCACTACATCTCATATCGGTCAGCTCAAGCTTCGTCTACTAGCCCGCTCTTCGTGTCAGACGAAGGGCTACCCATCACTCGCCACAGATTCCAGACACTCTTAAAAACCATTCTAGTCAAATCTGGTTTTCCCGCGGATCGCTACTCCGCACACTCCTTCAGGATAGGAGCTGCCACAACAGCTGCGCCAACGGCTTATCGAGCAACAAATTAAAATACTGGGCGTTGGTCCTCGGATGCCTACCAGTCTTACATCCGCTCCAATCTAGCCCATTTAATGACTTCGCTCAGCAAGCACTTATGTAGTTGGTAGCGGCCTTTCTCTGTGATCTTTTGGGGTGCAAGCGGTCATCACTCTATCGCGATATCCGCTCCAGGCACTCCAGGACCAAGGACAGCTACCTTGCCAAACACGCACTTCTCCCATACATTCTAGTCTAGCTGAAGCAATCATATAGAAGGGCAGTGAAATGATGTTTTATAAACAAGTTCAGGTGGAGCCTTCAGGATGATTGACAACAATTAACACCCACTGCGCCGCAGGGTAGGCCTATTTAAGCCGACCTCCTTTTTCCATTAAGTCACACGCCCTCCGGCGTTCGCCCGAAATCATCCCCCTCCTCCCCTACTCCTCCATTTCACCAATTGCCCTGTTACTCATCCTCCTTACACAGGGGGTGCAAGCAATCATCGCTTTATCGCGATATCCGCTCCAGGCACTCAGGACCACGGACAGCTACCTTGCCAAACAAACACTTCTCCCATTTTATTCTAGTCTCAATCATATAGAAGAAAAAAAAAAAAAGTTCATTCATGATCACTTCAAATCACAGCTCACTGCATAACTTCACGAGGCTAAGATAACAATAGGTTCTGATAACTTTTGCACATGACTGTGTTTTTTTAGTATTAACCCCAAAACGGAATAAAGTGTTAGTGGGGATGTCAGTTTGTTGTACATCAGTTAGGTTTTGGTATGTGAGGCAAAGATGAACCTACTTTGTTGTTTTGAGGCTTGCATATGCCCATGTTAAATTGTGATAGCACCAGTTAACATGGGCGTATATTTCTCACATGTTAACCTGTGTTAACTTTGACTAAAAGTGCAATATATACATACAAATCCTGCATTGATTTCAATGGCTTGTATTGTAGTGGTATAGACCATAGAAGCTAACCCGATCCTCTTTCTTGTCCATGCGTGGTTCGAATCCCAGCTAGATCGCTAGTTTTATTTTTTTTTTCCATTCATTCAGTATGTGTCATATTTATGGATAATGCTTAAACGGACATGTATTAGACATACACTGGTGATGTTTTCACTTGCAAACACTTTGTGAAAATGTAGCCTAAACCTGCACTATCGGAGGCAGAGCAGATTAAGAAGTAGGCAGGGTCTTGTTGAATATTCACTGATTTTATGCAAATATCACCAGTTAAACTGCTCACCATCTAAACTGGAACACCGGGAACGTTTGCGGAACGTTCTTTGAAACATGTTTAAAACTCGAGCAGTAGACCTAAACCATTTTCAATGTGCATATCCCGTCATTATTATTCAAAACACCAGCAAAAAAAGGCTAAACTGTTTCACTGTTTAAAATCAAAACAATAATAAACGAGGCAACTGACTTTCAATGCATGCTGGGAACTATAAAGCTAAATTAAGTGTTGCAGCCTCAACATGAAAGACGCTTCCAAATCAGCACAGGTCCGGTGCTTTATTGAATCCGTGGTCGAACCAGAAGGAGACCTAAAAGTATAATGCTAGCCTATCTTTGGTTGAAAAAGCTAAAGGTTTACCGTTGCCAGGCAACCCCCACGACCAGTCTCTCTCTCTCTCTCTCTCACACACACACACACACACACACACACACACACAGGCATGTTAGGCAAAATCAGCTCCATATGACATGATGACAGATCTACTCTACTGATTATACAAAAAATCGAACTTAATTAGTCCTTCAGGGAATGTTCCCACTTCCCAAAAGGTTCCCTGACAGTTGTATAAAACTATAGGGTACCTTTAGAGAACATTCTGGGAACATCAGTTAAAGGATCAAAAAATATCCTTAATATAACCATCAGGGAATGTCTCCAAAAGGTTCCCTGACAGTTGCACAGAACTATACCTTTAGGAAACGTTCTGGGAACGTCAGTTTAAGGATAAAAATGTATCCTTAATATAACCATCTGGCAACGCTCCCTAAAGTGTTCCTGACTGTTGCACAAAAACAGCTGTAAGGGGATGTTCTGAGAACATTCTCTGAAGGCTACAACACAATAACTTTAGGGAATGTTCCCGAAACTTGGACACCTCAACTGCACCCTCGTCTTCCCATTTAGACCAACCTGCTAAAGTTAATTCCATTGTCGTAGAGTTCTGAGATCCAACTTCATTCTTCGCCTCACAGAAATAATGTCCACCATCTTCAAGAGCCACAGTGAAGTGTATGGTCTTCCCAGCACCCATGCGGAATGTTCCAAGTCCATTCTGTCTGTACCAGGTGTAGTCATGCACAGGTGGGTAGGCATCGCTGCTGCAGGTCAGAATCACAAAACTTCCCTCCGACACTTCAGATGTGTGAATGATTGATGCTATGGTGTTCTTTGGAGCAACTGTGCAGAACAATTACAAAGATATACTTTAGGTTTTATTTTTTATAAAAACTGTTTTCTGATATAGTTCATAGATCTGAGTCATAACTCAATCTTACTTGTATATAATAACAAAAGTTATGCAAACACCAAATAGTTTTAATGTTGTTAAGGAGGTGAGACTCATTTAATTATTTCACAGACTCATACAACTATATGTTCTTTAAGTTCTTTACATTATGAAATCAGACTGCTGCCCACTTCACAAAGATTAGTTGTAGACTAAACATGAATATACTGCATTCACATTTGTCATCATTTATAAATTTATCATATAGAGGCAACGGAGGACACAGCAATCAGGAGCTAAAGGAATGCAGGATGCGGTAAACTGTGACCAGGCCATCTTGTGCCTGATAATAACACCTAGATGTAAGTTGCTGTGAACATCTGGGGACCCCTCAGCCACCAACATCCAAAAGGAGGTCTATGGAAGGAGTCCCTATCCCTATAGCCAATCAGCACTAAATTTGTCTAAAAGCAACGAAAAGCTGTCTCACTAGACATGACTTTGGATTAAACTAAACACTAAACTAGCTTATGGAAGCTTGCAGGCTAACGGTAGAAAGTTGTTTAGCAGGCAACGGCACATATACATAGACAGTAAAATATATGGACAGAGTCATCATGTAGACGTCAGTCGAGACGAGTGAAGCAAAATTTCAACCACTTCCTGTTGGTCGACGAGGCTTTCTGCGTAGGCTCAGGGGACGTAGATGTACTGTAACCTAGGCACGTAGTCTGACTCGTGTAACTCTTGTGATAGCTGCACCGGAGAGATTGGGTTAACATAGGCCCTTACTTTATTACCACCACGTCTACATTTACTTTTCTTAAATGTCCTAGTTGTTCGTAGATAAATGTGATTTTATATAAACAGCACTCCACATTCATAGCCTACTGTAAATCCATCAAAACTTTGCTGATATGTTGTGGTCCGATGCTTTCGTTCTTATTCAGAGAATACAGTTATTTTGCTCTGTGCGACGCTTTAACCCACTCTGGTCGCATGCTCATTACGTAAATTACATCATGATAGCATTGTTTTCAGAAAAAGTTTATTATTCAGCCGTAAAGTCAGTTACGAGGTTACGACGCCAATCACACAATGAAGTATTTCTCCGGAAATAGAAAAGGTTCATATAAAGGCTTAAAACGCTTCAGTTGTAACGCTAATTGATGTCAAAGTGGCACCAAAATGAACAGGTTTCAATGGAATGGCTAGCTGGAAGTGGTCTCCTATTAGCCTCAGATCTGCCCATGCATATAGCCTTCACTAGGCTACATCCCTGGTTGGCAGGTATGATTTACAGTAAAATGCTGTATAATTAAAATTGTGACAGTGCATTAACTTCCTTTATTACAACCATGTAACAGTAAACATAGGAAATTAGTATTCTGTGAAGACCAGATTCAACATCCAGATGGGGCTTTTATATTGTCACTGGGGACTTCAACCATTGCAACCTAAAAACTCTACAACTTAAATTTCACCAAAATGTCTCATGCTCCACTAGAGACAATAAAATCTTGGACCATGTCTACACGAATGTGCCTGGTGCCACTCCAGTTGTACAACGACCCAACCTGTAAGAAATCGAAACGACGCGAGTACTCGTTCATTCAACTTTTGACCTATAATCCATATTGAGCTTGCAGGAACCACAATCAAACCTTCGATTTTTCAATGACAACAAGGTGAAGGAGACAAATTTAGCCGTCTAGCTCCATAGACCCCCATTGTTTTTGCACTTAATCGTGATCGCCCCTAGCGGAAGTGCAACAGATTGCAGGTACAATGGAGTTAATAGGGAGTGATCCGGCTCTCCGTAAACGGGCTCTGATGGCGTTCTAGGCTAAACAACTGCCGTCTCGCTATCTGGAAAAATAATGTTGGTCACCGCTATTTACAGATTTACGGCTCCCATTTGACTTCCATTCAACACATGTAAACAAAATGTAGTTTAATGTTGAATGTCACTGTACGTTTTGGAGTAATTATGACCACCGCGCAGCAAAGCGGCGGTCATATAGGTTTAGTCAGATTATTATTATTTTATAAACCACTTCCTAATACTATAATTTATGATTAACTCAGGAGTTACAAGTCGTTAGTTAATGATATTTTGTGAGCTCATCTAAAGTGAGGACGTTTTATGCCTTGCAACACATTTACAAATGAGTTATAAAGTTTACATTTGCATTTATTAATTTAGCAGGCACTTTCATCCAAATCGACATGTCAATGAGAGTAAAGAGCAAGGCCACATTGGTGGACGCCGGGGCTTGAACGCCCAATTTATGGGTTACAGTGATATTACATCAGTCAATTCAAAAATATAATATAGATATGCGTGTTTACTATGAACAAACCATTTTTAACTGTGTGTAAACATTATTTACAGATGAGTATTAATGTAGGAATAATGCTTTACAAACGAAGAATACAGCATTTAATAATAATTTACAGATGTTTAATAAATGCTTAACAGTGTGTAGTAGAAGAAAACAGAAACTCTCTTGTTTTGTTGTGGGTAAGGAGCTGGACTAGCATGCAGTAGCCTGAGAAGTTGGGGGTTCGATTCCAGGCTTTCACTGTTGTGTCAATGGCGTTTAATTTAATTGACATGTGTATGTTGCTTGTCTGCTAAATTAATTCATGTGAATGTAATCTTTACAACTCATTTGAAAATGTGTTGCAAGGCATAAAACATCCTCACTTTAGATAAGCTCACAAAATATAATTAATTTATAATATTTATAAAATATGTATCCTCACCCTAACTAATCATTAGTGCATGTGTATGTAACAACTGTTAAATAATGGAAATATTACTTAAATATTACATCAAAAATATTATTGCATAATTTATTAAGTATTAACAATAATTTATAAGGTAACACTTTACTTGACAGTATCGACATAAGAGTGACATGACACTGTCATTAACACATGACACTGTCATGACATATGAACCCTAACCTTAACCTCTGACCCTAACTCTAATCCTTACCCTAACCCTAAACCTATTCCTAATCCTAACCCTAATTTGTTATGACAAAAAACGATTGACACGTAATGACAGAAGCTTGTGATGTCGTGACTTGTTTGTGACATGTTCATGACAGTGTCATGCCACTCTTATGTCGATACTGTCAAGTAAAGTGTAACCATTTATAAAAATACTTTAGATATAGGCTTATTTACTATGATCAAACCATTTATCGTTTATCGTGCGCTGAAGGACTGTGCAGGGGAGCTTAAGGATGTCTTCACAGACATCTTTAACACTTCCCTGAAGCAAGCCATCGCCCCATCATGTTTCAAAGCTGCCACCATCATACCTGTGCCAAGAAAACTGCTCCATCCTGCTTCAATGACTATGCCCTGTGGCACTGACACCCATCATCATGAAGTGCTTTGAGCGCTTGTCATGTCACATATCAAAGCCATTCTCCCCCCACCCTGGACCCCTTCCAGTTTGCATACCGAGCCAAGCGGTCTACAGAGGATGCAATCTGCTCTGCCCTCCACCCAGCCCTCACCCACCTGGAAAAAAAAAAGAGACTCATATGTGAGATTGCTGTTTATAGACTTCCAGTTCTGCATTCAACACCATAATACCACAACAACTCATCTGCAAACTTGACAAACTGGGACTCAGTACCTACCTCTGCAACTGGCTACTGGATCTCCTCTGTCAGAGGCCCCAAGTAGTACGTGTTGGTTGGCAATACCTCAAGCAGCATCACACTGAGCTGGGGCCCCAAGGCTGCGTGCTCAGTCCGCTGCTCTTCACCCTGCTGACGATGACTGCACTGCAACCTACAGCAACAATCACATAGTGAAATTTGCTGACGACACAACTCTGGTGGGTCTCATCACCAAGGGCTTACTTAGACTCAATACAGGTTGGAGGTCGACCATCTGACCACGTGGTGCAGGGACAACAACCTCCCCTGCTGAACGTCAGCAAGACCAAAGAGATTGTTGTTGACTTCGAGAGGTCACACCCAACACCTGCCACTGACCATCGACGGTGCTGTGGTGGAGAGAGCGAGCAGCACCAAATTCCTGGGGTGCACATCAGTGAAGACCTCTCCTGACCACCAACACTGCATCACTGGCGAAGAGAGCTCAGCGCCTGTACTTCCTAAGCTGAAAACTCAGGCTGCAGCAAGTGCTCCACCAGCCATCATGACCACATTCTACCGAGGCACCATTGAGAGCATCCTTCCAGCTGTATCAGCTGTGTGGGGCGGAAGCTGCACTGAATACAACAGGAAAGCCCTGCAGCATAGTGAACACAGCTGGAAGGATCATTGGTGCTTCACTCCCCCCCCTGAAGGACATTTACACCACCCACCTCACCAAGAAGGCGCACCAAAATTGTGAGTGATGCAAGTCACCCGCCACAATCTGTTTGATCTACTGCCCTCTGGGAAGAGGTACAGAAGCCTGCGCCCCAAGACTACCAGATTCACTAACAGCTTCATACACCAAGCTGTAAGGATGCTGAACTCTCTCCCTCCTCTCCCCTCCACCCCCTCAGCTACATAACATCCTGGACATTGGACCCACAATGGTCACTTCTGCACTACTCCACCTGCACACCCTGAACACTTGCACACTTGTACACTTTACAACTTGGTGTT
Source organism: Alosa alosa (assembly GCF_017589495.1). Taxonomy (NCBI): domain Eukaryota; kingdom Metazoa; phylum Chordata; class Actinopteri; order Clupeiformes; family Clupeidae; genus Alosa; species Alosa alosa. The sequence goes on along the minus strand of NC_063195.1, from coordinate 20,150,139 downwards.
GTTGTCCTGAAAACACAACACTACTGCTGCTCTTACATAACTTGCACCACTATGCCACTTTCTTTATTACTTAGGTCAAACAGTATTTTATAGTATTTTACAGTATTTGCACTAGTATTTTATTGACTGTCTATGCACAATTTCAACAAAATTTTGCTGCTCTTATTTTTTCATTATTATTATATGTGCCCTCTTATTTACTATTTACTTACTTTTTGTTTACTTGAATGTTATGTTTGTCTGTGGACTTAAAATTGGTCAAATATGTCTTGTCTTCACCGTGGATAGTGAGAAACGTAATTTTGATCTCTTTGTATGTCTGGAACATGTGAAGAAATTGACAATAAAGCTGACTTTGACTTTGACTTTGACTTTGACTTTATAACTGTGTGTACAAATACTTTATTTATGAGAATTAACATAGAAGCAATGCTTTAGAAATGATGAACAAAGCATTTTGTAATAGTTTGTAACTGGTTTGAAATGGGAAAATGATTTGTGGTTCTTTCATTATTTATTAAGTATAAATCATGTACTTACAAACATATTTTTGGATAGGCTTATTTACTATGAACAAACCATTTATAACTGTGTGAACAAATGATTTACTGATGATAAATTATGTATGAACAATAAATTATTAATGATGAACAAACCATTTACTTATAAGCAACAAATGATGAATTGTGTGTAGTTATTATAAAGTGTTAC
>NC_063195.1:20112231-20148928 GCF_017589495.1 Alosa alosa | reverse complement strand
ACTGGTGACTGACATTCCGAGTGATATTCAGGCTGTCTGTCAATGTTACATCTTAATGGCTCTTTTGGAGTAAACTGACCCTCGCCAGATGAATTTCGTTCCGCTTAGCTCCGCCTAGCTTCACTCACATCCATCTGGGACCTCTTCCATTGAGAGTGATTTCTGCAACCGACTTTATGGTTCAGCCAATCAGGACGCAGGGCGGGAGTTTCATAGATGTAACATAGTGGAGAAGCGACCGTGAGACTGTTATCAGCAGGGGGTCAGGATTTGAAGGGTTAGCTTCAGCCACTTAGCATGGCATTTGGCCGCCGACATTTTTGAAAACATGGCGTTACATGGTTGCAACTTCCGGCACCAGTTTTTACATGCTGATTGGTAGATGACAGCTCATGCACGAGTTTAGTGTTGGGCACGAGCGTCCTCGCGCGTCCATGTTGGTTTGCATTTCTGGAAGACGACAAATAAAACAACTAACTACTTGGATTAAGCTACTGATACTTGACTTAATGCCTACATGGTTTAGGCTTTGTGGTAAATAAAAGAAAAATGTTAATGTTGTCATATTAGGCTATTATTTGCCGTATATGCGGGGTGCCAATTACAAGTAACTGACTATGACCATACACTTTGGCAGATGCATAGCAATGACCTATATCCAATTATTAGGCTACTCATTGCATTGTGTATGAAGACTAAAACGCACAGGCTGTAGTTCTGTAGAATGCAACGTCTGGATCATGTAACATATGTCTCCCCAAGTGATTTAAAACTAAACAAATGTCAATGACTTATTTTGTTTGCTTTCTTGCAACATTGACATGATTAGGCTATGCATTTGATTTAAATGTTCAGGCTGCCAGTCGAGGCAAAAGCCAAATGTCCAACAACAGTTGCAGACTCTATGCCTGCTCGAACCACAATACCCGAGGGATGTGCGCTTCTATCGGAAGTTTAACTTGCATTGGCTTCATTTCGTCTGCCTGCAAATGTAGCCTAGGCTTAACAAGCTGCAAATTCACACTGGGTGCAGCTAAAATCCCAGCTATCCACACGTTTCCTACATACCATGTCTACTTAATTGTCATTTTCGTTGGATAGCCTATTGCGTAATAGGCCTACAACCTGTCCAAATATAGTATTTAGGGATCATTATTTGTGAAGCCTAAAGTGACACAATATTGATTCGCATAGTTTTTTATCACATATGAACATCACATTAAATAACCTAGGACTTCAGAGACAGGGCCAACTTTACCACCATTCCCAAAATGTTATCACAACCAATTAAATGAATTTATGCTTATAACGAGGTGAAGCGTTCCCCTTTAACTTCTTTTCCTCTGAGGGAATGTCCAATCTTCATCAACGACATACCGTTGTACCTTACGTTGTCTCCGTCTGTAAGGTGGAATCTAATAGGCTAATTCTAGTTGGTGCCGGAAACGAACACCCATGAAACGCCATTTTCGTAAAGATGGCTGCGGTCAATTTCATGCTTTTTTGGCTGAAGTAGCTAGCCTACCATTGAAATGAATGGAGGCGGGACTTAGTCACTCTCTCCAGTTATATATAATACCTCCATGGTTATCAGCGTCACGGGTTGGCTTCGATGTGAGTGGTTGAAGTAGCATGTCAATAGATGACGGACAAGTGGCTTATTCAATCATATGCAAGCATTTTTTGATTAGGCCCAGTCTTCTGAAACACCATTCCAATGGATCGGTTCCAGATGGATGAGTGGAGCTAGGCGGAGCGAAATTCATCTGGCGAGGGTCAGGTTACTTTTGGAGAGCCACGGATCAGATTTAATTTAGAATCATCAAAAAGATTCCAGTATGACATGGAGACGTGTATAAAAATTAATATCTAGCTTTGTTACAAACTTAAACGGGAGGTGAGTGTGATTCACTGTGCTAGATTGACTGCATGTTACAAGAACACTGGGTCATGTCATGTAAGGAACATGGTAGGCTTAGGCTACTGTAAATAAACGGAAACATAGCCTACATTGCAGAGCCACTTCAATTTTGTTAATTTATGGTGAACACATGTACACAACTGTCCACAGCCCCATGCTTTTCTGACGTGACGATGCTAGCACGTTAGCAGCGGTTAGCTAACTATACTAACGTAAGTTATCTACAAGTCTGAAGTCTCCTCCAAGTGACAATCATGTTATACACAATGAATAGCATGTAACCTACAATGCGGAGCTCCATAGACCGTAAAAGAAAGATAAGCTTGCATAATTTTTCCTCTTCGCTGGCCATTGTATTTAAACCTTCTTCGGTATCGCTAGTTAGTTGATACTGCTGATAGTCAATTGTGGTTCTTGTGTTGGCAACAGGGTTGGCAAAATGCTCATCAAGGTCCAGTACCGTGGACTAAAAAAGTACCTCAAACTGCAGCCTGGTTTTTCTTATGAAAGTTTCATTGAAGAAGGTGAGGTTTTATGTGAGCTTAGCTAGTGTTCATGCGCATACAGTATTTGAATGAAATAAATTTGAAATCAATGTTTGCATGCATCTGATATCAGATCACTTGGCCAGTGGGTAAGGTAAGGTAAATAAGGTAAGATTTTGTTACCCTTTAGTTGAATTAAATTAACTAAAATTGGAAACTGAATTTCTTAAATTCTTAAAGCAACCCTTTAAGATTCAATTTTGTGTTTTTGCCGAATTTGTGCCAGCCGGTTCTTCTACTCTAAATTCTTCACTTTTCTGAAGTGATATGGAGAGGTCCTCTTCAGACAAGGGACATCAATCTCCTGGTGCAGGAGAGAACACCTCTGCCATAGGGGATGCAGCAGAAAAGGTCAAATGGGTGAGCATTTAAAAGTAAAATCTCACTAGGAGAAATCCTTGTCTGTCCTCCAAATGCGGAAGCCTGGCTTCGTGTTCCGGTAGTGTCAAATCAACGGGCACGTTCAATCTTGCAGCACTACACAGATCTGGCTGAACGTAAGGCATGCTTTTTAGATTCAGCCAGATCTGCTTGCAGATCCAGTGCTGCAAGATCGAACGCGCCCGCTCATTTGACGTTAACGGAACACGAATAGGCAATTTTCAGTTCCAGTTTCAGATACAGGTCTTGTTATAATCTCCCTGTACACTTTCAAAAGTTTATAATACTTTAGTTTGTCTGTAGAGACCCTCACCACACTACCAAGTGTAATTATATTTTGAGCACTTCCAGTGGTTTAAAATAGCGTTTGTTTTTTTCGACATGCTTGCTGCCCCCTTACCTTTCACTGTAAGCCCATTCAGTGTTAACGCAAAAAACGGTCTTGCTCAAAACTCCACCAATTAACACAATTTTGCTACCATACTATCATAAATAGACCCTATGTTGTTTGTACTCTTGAGTTACACTTTAAAAAATCTCCTGTGTTTTTAGAGGGTGCAGGTAAGTTTTCTCTTTACAAGTGTATCACCGTTATTGTTTCTTTTTTACCCATAGATGGTCCAGGAGGTTCTGGAGAAGAGTTCAGGGGGAGAGGAAACAATGGAGGAGTATAAGAGATTGAGCACCTTGACACACTGCACAAGACAGCATCATATCCTGGTCAGCCACATTGTTGAAATGCATGGGTACGTTTTGTTTTGTAATGTGAAAAAACAAAGTATAAGCATTATTGTGCACATATAGCCTCTTACACAACTTGCCGTGACAAGAAAAACCTAAATTTGGTAGTAGAATTGTTGTGTAAAAACAATTTTGAACTGATGCTTGTCCTTCTTTACACTTCTCATCTTCTCAAAGGAACTCTGGATCTCATTCATAGTCACCATTGGGTCCTTGGTTACCTGTCTGACCAAGGCCCCTTTGTCCCGGATTACTCAGTTTGGCTGAGCGGCCAGACACCATATATGCTTTTTTTTTTTGCGGAGAGTTGGAGGATTTTGTGTAGATGTTGATGAAGATGATATGTTTTTTATATCTCTGTCAGTTATCTGAATATTTTTTAATGCCCAAGCTATTGTTATTTTTTTTTCTTCTCAACGTCAGGTTTAATTTACACTGAATAAATGCTGTTAAATGAAATACTGATTCTCTAATTGTGTATATACACCACATCCTTTAAAATGTATGGTAATAGACTTATTTAAAACATGCATAACTGCTCAAAAAAAGTGAGGCAACTATATTACACATGATTTTATCATGCGAAATTAACCAGAAAAAATCAGGGAAATGTCCTTGATTTATTTTGAATATGCTTAATTGCATTGAGATATTTTACACATTTTTTTTTGCATACATGAATAATTAAGTAAATGTCCATGATTTGTTAAAGTCTATATTCTTAAAAATAATAGGGTTATATTTTTCCCTAATATATTCACGTGTAATAAGTTGCCTCATTTTTTTCATGCATTCCTACTGTGTCATTTTTTACAGTGTAGTTAAATATAGTAAAAATATACCCAGAATACAATATGCTGTGACATCTAAAAAGCAATACCATATTGTAGTTACTGAAAAATGTACAACAGTTTGTTACAGAGGGTCAGATAGGTATTTTTGAAATGGTTAGGATAGGTACTTTTGAAATGCAGTTACTCACATCTGACACTGAGTGGCACTGCAAGCGAGGGATGGTCCTCGTATCCTTTCACAACACACAAGTAGTTGCCTGCATCCTCACTGCTGACTGGTTTGAGAAGCAGGATGTTGTTGACGACTGCATGGTTGTTACTCACAGGCTGTGAGTTCCTGTACCAGATGTAGGTGGGGTTGTTGCTCTGTATCTGAGGCCACAGATACCTGCAGCTCTACAGAATCAAACAGAACCGCTGTTTACAATCTATAAAGTGTCTAAAAGCAGAGAGCACATTTAATGTAGTGTGTCACTTTTGATAAATGAAATATGTAAATGAAATATCTAAATAGATTGTTGTATTTCTAATGTCAGCACAAATCAACAAAATTATGTGTTTGAGATCAGTGCTAATTTCAGGAGTAGGATATTAGGCCTACTCTGAAATAATTTTCAGGAGACATATTGTTATTATAAAAATTCAAAGTGAAGGTTACCCTGAGGATTACATTGCAATGGGCACATTCTATTCTTTCTTCTATTCATATTCCTCTGTTATTGTAAGATACAAATTTAACGCATTACGGTAAAGTATTTTTAAAATTACCTGAAACAGAGAGATCAACTCCAGGAGTTCCCGACCATTTTTCCCACAATACATTTGTTATGATCCTGATGCAGTATTCACCAGAGTCACTGTCTTTCAGATCCTTTATCGTCATGCTGCAGTCACTTTTTTTATTTCCAAGATATTGGATCCGACCCTTAAACTGTTTGTCTTGACTCAGGTCTTTCATCTCTCCATTACTGCTACATCCTCGATACCAGAATGTTTCTTTCACATAAAGGTGGCCGGGGTATGTGTATGTGCAGTCCACATGTATAGATGAGCCCGCCAAAGCACAGACCATCCTCGGAGTGTAGGATGTAGAGAAATGGGCCCAAACACCTGTAACACAAATGGTACAGTCTGGTTTACTGCTATATTACTGCTATATTAAATATGTATGTAAGCAATATGTAGACACAAAGGACAGGATGTCTAACTGTGCCCTACCATGAACCCAAAATACTAGTAACACAAATGATAGTCTGCTTCACTGCTACCTAAAGTAATTTATCAACACACAAGAGACAGGATGTATGTAGTGGAAGATATTTCAGTAAAATGCTCTAAACAAAACCGATAGAATTTATGGAACACAAATAAAATATATTAAAAGATGTCTTACCTGGTGAGTGCAAAAAGTGTATTACCAAAAAGACATATCCTCTTCTAAGAAACATGACTGCATCTGCCTGTTTAAAAGAGCAGTCTACATTACAAGAATTGCATTGAATAGACTGCTCTCTAAATGTCAACGCGGCAACTGTAACATGTGTACTTTACCAAGCGGTTGATGACATAACTAAGAGATGGGTGATCACAAGTTAAATGTGATGATATTTTACACATATTGTTTGAGAGACAAATCAAGCCAAAAGAGGGAAAAAATACCACATTTTATAGCAATCAACTAGTTGTGGAACAAGACACAAGAATCACAGAAATTCATGAACCAATACTCACATTACAATACAATGACTTCCAAAACGTTGGCCTATCGGATAAAAGAAAAACTGCAACCAACTTGCTGTGACTGTGAGGAAGACGGGTAGGCGTAGTGCAGTCTTATATGACAGGCTTTCTCTGTTTTAATAGACTGTGATCACATGACCATACCTTGATTTAAAAATAATAAAAAAAAATTAAAAAATCAGTAATCAGTAACCAAAGCAATGACATCAGTTATTTGCTCTGCTCTTGAGTAAACTAGGGGAAAGCCATACTGTCTCTCTGCTTCCATGAGAATGTTTTGTGATGTCTGACTTGTTTATTCACCTTGCATTTAATTAATTACTTATTTTGCCGAGTTATATGTTTGTTTTTTTGTTTTGTTTTTTGTAATTCATTGTTGATATTTTAAATTGATAGTATCACTTATAATATTGTTGTAATTGCTACAACTTTTCAACTTTGAAACTATTTTTCTCAATTAATACTGTAGTGTTTATACACGGTAAGTCACTTTGGACAAAAGCATCTGCCAAACACCATAAACATAAACACAAACATATTTATTGTCTGGTTATAAAGTAGTCTTGTTGAAGTGTTGTTTAAGTGTTCTAAAGGTGTATAGCCTACATGGAGCAACAGATTGATATTGTTTTTTCATTCATATGTTTATTTCAACAGAGTAGAGAGTAGAGGCACATGTTGGTAGCACACATTTTCTAATAATTCTGTCTATAGTGTATTGCAGTGTATCACATGTTCATCCAAGTCATTTCAATGTAAGATAGCAAATAATCACAGACTGGTGGAAGCTACAGTAAATAAATTAGAAATTTGTGAACGTATGCAGCGCCAATAGTGTCACCTCTTGCATATCAAAAGTCACACTTGTCCAAGTCAGTGCGCATAGATTCTATGAACATCATACAACATGCAAGTATTTGTGTGTGAACATTTCCCTGTAGCTTGTCAATCTTATTTCTTGGGGCTGAACATTTGCCAGGACTATCGATGACGCAATAAATATTTCCAGGTTAAGGTTTTATTCAAACTAAGAGTGTATAGATTCAACCACTGTGTAAGGATTCCATTGTAGTCCTGGGAAAACTCACTTGGCTTGTTTGGGGCTAAAAAAAACCCTGGGTAAAAAGCTATTCAGAAGATTATCTACCTTAATATTATCAGGATAATAGGATTGCATGGTTAATGTAACTGTTTCCTTGTTAAATCAAACACACAGTGTTTGCTGAGCCCATGGTGCCACAAAGACACATGGAAAATCATTGATTAGCCCCATATTGTGTGATTTTCCCCATAAATTACTTCCCTGTATTATGCAATAGGTGGATTTTGGCATTTGTGTATTTGTGTGTGTGTGTGTGTGTGTGTGTGTGTGTGTGTGCACAACATTATGTAATTGCCAGGTTCCCCTTTCATATATTGTATACAATTGTGCTGATTATTAAACAGAGCTAACAATAACATGTAATTCTGGTAATAGTGTACACACAATTGACAGACAAGCTGATAGACATTAAGCTGCCAATAATTCCATTGACTCAGTTGGCTTGTTAATACTGCCAGCCTAGGACTGCATGGTTAATGGTTAAACACATTGTGTTTGTTGAGCCCATGGTGTCAGACACACATGGTAAATCATCACCCCATATTCTGTGTTGTATTCCCCTTCAATTCTTTCCCTGTATTATGCAATAGGTGGAAGTTGCTGAAGTGTGCGGCGTGCTCCCTGACCTACTGACTGAGTCATCTCTGACTACTACAGAGATGATGGCATGCAACTGTGGAGCATCATCAGCAAGTAAGATTATCAATTTGATTAAGTATGGGATAATGGACAACACAATGCGTTCGGTTAACAGTAGGGTGCTGTTACACCTCGGAAGTGCATTATTTTTCTGTCACTGAGCTAAAGGCCATCTCAGTCATATGCTACAATGTCGCTATGCTCCGAACATCTGTCAGATCGCTATATTATAGCTCTGATCAACAGTTCATTTAAACTTGACAACGAGTTCGGCAAATTAATATACAAATGTGATATGCCCAACAATCAACAATTTGCAATTATCAGAAAAAAATAATTTGTGAAACTCTGGATCACAATAGGAAATTCAACTAAGCAGTGGTATAACATAGATTATTTATGTCTGTGTGTGTGTGCGCGCGTGCGCAACATTATGTAATTGCAGAAGGTACCCCTATCACAAATTGTATACATTTTGCTGATCATTAAACACAACTAACAATAATGTGTAGGGTGGCCTATAGTTCCATGTATGAAAGTACCTTGTAGTGTACACAGTGTGCATTCATTAAAAATAATATTTTTTGCTTACTAGTAGCAAGTGATCAAATATGTGCTGATAGACATTAGGCTTCCCTACACTTTCATGAACCCCAAGAATGTGGATGACAGCGTTTGATATGATGCATTCAGCTGTGGGAAGTGATGTCACATTTTGGCAGGTCAAAGTCATCTGTTCTCAAGAAATCTAAAGGGAAACACTCTTATGGTACCTGAACATGCACCGACGGGTAAACCAGAGACTTACAGGTGGACCAAGGTTGGGGGTTCGCTAGCCCTTGACCCCCTGGTTGACTTTGCCTCTTGTGGGTTGAGTGGGGTGGCCTCCCTTTCACGATTTTGGCCCTTGCGTCTTGCAGGGCTTTAATCTGTGGTTCCTTAGGTGGGTCTTGCGTCTTGCGGACCAACCTAGGTGGCCCTTCTGCCCTCGGGGCTTTGCCTGTGTGCCTTGCGGGGGCCTGACCTTGGTGGGCATGTTAATGGTGTAAATTTGTAAGTAGTTCATTGGCACTATGGTGTTCTGGATTATGAGTTGCACCGTCTTCTCGTTGTGTGTCATATGGAATGTTACATGGAATGGAATATTACATATAGAATGTGTAACGGAGTGGAGAGATAGAGAGCGGTTGGTGATTTTGTAACCTAGGTTCTCTGAGTGAAGAGAGACTGTCTCTCCAGTCTCTATAGGCCGCTCAGAGACATGTTCTGATCAAACTATCTGATTCCACACCAGCGCAGGTGTTTTATAGATTCTCTGTGGGCGTGTCCGGTGTGACTTAAAGTTTATCCACGGACCTTGACAGGTAGAGGGATCATTCCCCATACATATGGAATGTGTAACGGAGTGGAGATATGTGACCCTGCAAGGCGAAACCAGTCGCTTTGGTAAAACAATAGAGAACAATAGAGAATCAGAAATAAGTATAAGAAAATTTAATTGAAGCAGTTCAGCAATGTTTTTAGTAAAGAAATCACATAACAAGTGTCAGTGATATGTTCCAGTGTATAAAAAAAAAAAGTGCATTTATATTTAACCTGCAAAATTCCACAAAGAAAACAATATTTGTTGCGGGGGGCTCACGACTCCTTCCCCAAAAACGAAACAAAGCTACAGGAGAAAAAAAAACAATTAAATTCAGGATCATCCTCCATCTTCTGACATGACTGTTTGTGTGTTCAGTGAGTCTTCAGGCGTACAGGTGAGACACCTTCAGACACCTTCACTGTTGCGTACACCGTCTCCTCCTCTGGCTGTCTGCCCTGAGGCTCTATCACTATGCTGCTGCTGCTGCTCCAGTCTGCCTCGCGCTTGCTATTGGGCACGAACTGAACGCTGGCGTAGAGAACGTCCTTCTGATCATCCACGCGATCCATGGGGTCAGAGGTCGTCATGGATAGCGCAGGGTCGGACACCGTTGCTATAACGTTGCAGTAGAAGATGCCGCTGTTATGCTGGTGAAGGGGAGATCACATGTGTTGTTTGAGCTGAGGAGGGCCATGTGCTTGATTGATTATCTGTTCATTCTACCTTGGATATACTCATTACTCCACTACTGCTATTGAATCTGCATATATGCTTATCTTATCAGTGGTGTTGATCAATGGTCAATGGTGTTGATAAAAATCCATATTGTATACATGTCAGACATGTGATACAGCTGTATCAAAAGGTTCATACAGTACATTACTCAGTCACTGAAAATACCTTACCATCATCTGCTTTACCCATGACATCTTTACTTAGAATCACTTTCTTCCTCCTGTTTGAACAAGACAGCAAGAATGTGCGAGATGGTGACATGCAAGAATGCAAATATGATGTAAATGTCTACACAATCTACACAATCAGCAGTTGGATGCGTTGCTTTCATTTCATTCATGCTAAAGATGATAAATACATGAAGGTCATTTATTCAAATGGAAGGCAAAGAGCAGAGTCTCTAAAAAAATGAAGATCTTGTCCATGAATTATAGCTATTGTGTGGCATGTGGGAGTATTGAGCTGACACATCAGTTTTTGCGCTTAAGGTCTTGCCCCTGATGTTAAAGGGAAACTTGGCAGGATTTCCCCCTCTGCTGGAGAAATTGCACATTATGCTATTTCAAACTGTGGAAAAAGGTAATGATAAAGCACATGGATTTGTTTACAAGCTAGCAAAACGGTTAGCATAAGTTCGGTAGACAATGTGGATGTTACAAGGTAAGAAACACGATTTAAAACAAGTTTCTTGTTTCTCACTTCTCTTTCCGGGACGGTAGTCTCAATGTTGCAAGGTTGGTTTTCCGCCTGGGGATGCTAGGGGCAGCGGGAAAAGTCACCATTTTCACCGGAACAGGTAATTTAACCATCCAAATAATTTCTAAACTGGTTTATTACGTTGAAATAGTTGCCAAGTTCCCCTTTAAACTAGCAAATTAATTTAGCCTAGTTATTAAATTAGCTGTAGGTGCACTTTGCCCTTTGCCCACCAGGTGTAATAATATCACTATCACCACCCGCACGTGATGACCACAGCTCCCAAAATGAAGAGAGCCAACACGGACAGAATGACCATCGCCAAGAACTCTCCTGTGATCCACCATGATGGCGCTGTAGGGAGAAATGGGAAGGCATGGAAAGAACAGACATAACGCCGATAGCATACATGTATGACAGGGGACATGCTTACACGAACACACAGACAAACACATGCATCACATGATTGTAGAAAATGATTGTATTTTTTATTTTGTCAACATTACTGCCTGTCTATCTAATCTACTTATGTAAAAAAATCTATCCATTTACCTATTTGTCTTCATGTGAAGTTCTGATTATTATCCAATGTGTAAAGTGCATTGGATACCAAAACTGCATTGGACACCTTTAAAGGTATACTATGCAGGTCCGGGTATTTTTTGACAAAAAAAAAACAGTGTTGTGTTGATTGAGTAACAATAACCCAATACAGTTCCACTGAAATTACAAGGAAAACAGTTGTTTTAAATTGAGTTAGGAAAATTCATTAAAATGGATGATATAGCGTTTCAGAACTAAACTCTTAATTTTACTCTGCCCTTGTAAATAGCCTACTTCTTGTGGCTTGTTCCCCCTGTACACAATGAAAATGGTTTGTTGTGGAGGTGAAGGATTAACAACAGATTCTGACAAGATGTCTTCGGGCCGCTATTCTTGCGTTGCATGGCTGGTTCTCTCATTAATGGCTGGCTGGCTGTGCTGTATGGCTATGCTAGGTGAACGATTCCCCTATTACAAGTTTGTTTACCATAAATGGCTTCGTAAAGGTTATGAAAATCATGCATAGTGTACCTTTAACAGACTCAAAATGACAAGTGCTGTGGAACATGAGTTCACGTTTTCAGCTCTGTGGAAATATAGGAAAAGGCATGAGTTTGACGGTATCAGGAGGCAATAGAGGGAAACAGAGTATGTGACTGCCTGTACAAATACTGGATTTATACCGTTTTTTCCACAATTACTGTAAGGATCCCGGTCATGTTGCAGAGTACTTGTGATGACATTCTGAGTCTGATTTTTAGGATCAGGATTCTCCAAACTATGAGGTGCTTCACTAATACTAATAAGACGAACTAGGCTTACGATGCTGTTGGAAAACTGGCCCCGGTTCAGATTGGTTGCTCTGCCTATTGCCCCACGTGAACCCTCCTGTTATAATTAAACATGGGCTGCTGGTAGTGTAGTGGTTAAGGAGCTGGGATAGTGTGCTGTAACCTGAAAAGTTGTGGGTTCAATTCCCAACTTCTACCGTTGTGCCCCTAAGCAAGGCACTTAACCCCAAGTAGTCATGGGGACAATGGCCTTTGTAATGCAATTGACATATGTAAGTCCCATTGGATAAAAAGTGTCTGCAAAATAATGTAAACATGTCTATCAGTCGTCTTCTAGACACAAACCTGCAAACGTTATTTCCACTCCAGTGGAGTTGTGAGAGCCAACTTCATTCCACGCCTCACAGAAATAAAGTCCACTATCACCAATATCCAGAGTAAAATTGATCTTCTTTCCAGCATCCACACGGAATGTCCCATATCCATTCTGTCTGTACCAGGTGTAGTCATGCACAGGTGGGTTGGCATCACTGCTGCAGGTTAGAGTCACTGAATCTCCACTGGATACTTCATTAGAGGGACTGACAGACACTGAGGTATTCATTGGAGCATCTGTGCAGAGCAATTACATGTGTAAGAAGTGTCTTCTAATCTTCTAATGTATCTAAAATGCTCAATCTGAACATAGTTTAAAACAAATAGCATTTATGTAAAACTACCAAACAGTTTCAGTGCATTAGATATAAAAATATATAGTCACATTTTAAATTTAATGTATTTTAAAATATATACAATAGTGGTTGCTGCTACTGATATGGATAGCATCCATTGACTAAAGCAACACCAAAGAACTTTCCCTCTGTTTTTCCCACACTATTTGTTTACGTACGATGTACGATGTATTGCGACATCAAACGCAAGTCAAATTTGTAGTTTCTTATGTCTTTATTGTAGTTTCTTATTTGTAGTTTCTTATGTTCTTATGTCTCATTCCATCGAACTACAGATCCGCTACCCGACTTACATAGTGCGGTTCCCAGCCAACATGTATATCTGGGGCCCACATGGGTTCTACATGGGCTACATGGGTACCAGGTGGGCATGGGCTAGAGGTGGGCATTTTTCAAGGGGCCCATATGGGTTAGCCAAGAAGGGCCCATGTGGGCTAACCCATGTGGGCTACCCATGTAGGTCCTGGTTGGGTAAATAGTGGGAAAGCATTTATATGGGCTCAGCATGGGCAACACAACTGGGTCCCAGGAGGGATTACCACTTGGGTTAGACATTGTCTAACCCATGTGGGCTTCCAATATGAGTCCTACTATGGTCTGTAATGGGAATCCCATATATGGGCTCAGAATGGGCAACACATATGGGCCCCATTGGTATTTAATGTTTGGGTTAAATATGGGCAAACCGGGATAAACCCATGTGGGCTCCCCATGTTGGTGCCATGTGGGTCCTTAATGGGAAATCAACAATTGGGTTCAGTCTGGGCAACACATATGGAGCCCATTAGGGTTAACCACTCGGGTTGGATATGGGCAAACCGGGAAAAACCCATGTGGGCAATTCATATGGGTCCCAAATGGGTAATTAATGTGAAACCAATATATGGGCTCAGAATGGGCAACACATATGAAGCCCATTATTAAAAACCACTTTCCGGGTTGGATATAGGCCAACCTGGACAAACCCATGTGGGCAATAAATATGGGTCCTAGATGGGTAATTCATGTGAACCCAATATATGGTCTCAGAATGGGCAACACAAATGGGGCCCAGTTGTACTTAATGTTTGGGTTAGACATGGGCAAACTGGGATAAACCCATGTGGGCTCCCTATGTTGGTGTCATGTGGGTCCTTAATGGGAAATCAACAATTGGGTTCAGTCTGGGAAACACATATGGGGCCCATTAGGGTTAGCCACTCAGGTTGGATATGGGCAAACCTAGACAATATCACGTGGGCAGTTCATTTGGGCCCTACATGGGTAATTAATGTGAAACCAATTTATGGTCTTAGAATGGGCAACACATATGGATCCCATTTGGGTAAACCACTCGGGTTGGATATGGGCCAACCTGGAGAAACCCACTTGGGCAATCCATATGGGTCCTAGATGGGTAATTAATGTGAAACCAATATATGGTCTCAGAATGGGCAACACAAATGGGACCCAGTTGTACTTAATGTTTGGGTTAGACATGGGCAAACTGGGATAAACCCATGTGGGCTCCCTATGTTGGTGTCATGTGGGTCATTAATGGGAAATCAACAATTGGGTTCAGACTGGGAAACACATATGGGGCCCATTAGGGTTAGCCACTCAGGTTGGATATGGGCAAACCTAGACAATATCACGTGGGCAGTTCATTTGGGCCCTACATGGGTAATTAATGTGAAACCAATTTATGGTCTTAGAATGGGCAACACATATGGATCCCATTTGGGTAAACCACTCGGGTTGGATATGGGCCAACCTGGAGAAACCCACGTGGGCAATCCATATGCAGATGGCTAAATGATACCCTCCGATCGCAGCGCACCAAACTCAGAGCCGCGGAGAGGAAATGGCACAAATCCAAACTAGCTGACGACCTCAAAAACTACCAGACACTCCTGACCTCCTTCTCAGCCAGCATCACTGCTGCTAAGACTGCTTTCTACCATGACAAAATCAACAGCTACAGACACTTTCGAAAACTTTTCTCAACCTTCAAATCGCTACTCAACCCTCAGCTGCCTCCTCCTCCATCCAGCCTTACTGCAGATACCCTCGCCTCATTTTTTTACAAACAAAGTGGCGGCAATCAGCAGTCAATTCTCTACATGCCCACTCAGCATCTGACTCAGATACCACACTCCTACAACCTCTAGGGACTGCTGGAACATCTTTTTTCAGCATTCACGCTCTCTCGAGTGAAGTGTCCAGACTCCTGACATGCAGCCGTCCTACCACATGCTCGCTGGACCCTATACCCCTCTGAGCCTACTTCAGTCCATCAGCCCGACCATCGCTCCAGCTATCACACATGTGATCAATGCCTCGCTAACCTCCGGCACATTTCCAACAGCGTTCAAAGTGGCCCGGGTAACACCGTTACTTTAAGAAAGCTTCTCTCAACCCTGCTCAAGTCGAGAACTACCGCCCTGTCTCACTACTGCCTTTCCTATCCAAAGGCATTGAGCGAGCAGTCTCCAAACAGGTCTCTGACTTCCTTTCACAGAACAACCTTCTGGATCCAAATCAGTCTGGGTTCAAAAGCGGCCACTCTACCCGCTTGGCTCTGCTGTCTGTAACAGAAGCCTTAAAAAGAAGCCAGGGCGACCGCTTCGGTCATCAGTACTCATTCTGCTTGACTTATCGGCTGCCTTTGACACGGTTAATCACCGTATCCTTCTCTCTATACTCGCTGACATGGGAATCTCGGTTCTGCTCTCTCCTGGTTTGAATCCTACCTCACAGGACGCTCATTTAACGTATCATGGCTTGGTCAGCTATCCGCCTCACCATCTCACCACAGGGGTCCCCAGGGCTCAGTGCTGGGCCCCTCCTCTTTGCTATCTACACCACCTCCTTGGGACAGATTATCCGTTAAGCGCGGCTTCTCATACCACTGCTATGCAGGCGACACACAGCTCTATCTGTCCTTTCCACCTGGCGACCCCCTGGTTTCAGCACGGATCTCAGATTGCCTTTCAGACATAGCTACATGGATGAAGGCACACCACCTCCAGCTGAACCTCTCAAAGACTGAACTGCTGGTCATCCCAGCTAAACCTACCATACACCCGACATCAACATCAAATTTGACTCCCTGTCTGTTTCACCGACCAGGACTGCAAGAAATCTAGGAGTTGTTCTCGACAACCAACTAAACTTCTCAGATCATGTTGCCTCAGTCGCCCGGTCATGCCGTTTAGCACTCTACAACATCACGGAAAATCAGGACTTACTTGACTCAAGATGCTACCCAACTTCTGGTTCAGGCAATAGTCATCTCACGACTCGACTACTGCAATGCCCTCCTGACAGGTCTCCCAGCCTGCGCGCAGTGAAACCACTTCAGATGATCCAGAGCGGTAAGCGGCTTCTGGTCTACAACCAACCCAAAAGGGCACATGTTACCCGCTGCTCATCCAGCTACACTGGCTACCTATGGCGGCCCGCATCAAATTCAAGTCTCTAACGGCTTGCCTACAAAGTAGTCTCGGTTCTGCTCCCACCTACTTGAATGCCCTCATACAGACTTACACTACCTCCAGACCGCTGGCGCTCCTCTGACGAACGACGTCTAGCTCTACCACCCGTGCGCTCAAGCCAATCAAACTTTTCTCATCTGTTGTTCCTCGTTGGTGGAACACACTGCCAGTTCCTACAAGGGCAGGGACATCCTTTTCCACTTTCAAAAAACTCCTGAAGACCCAGCTCTTTAGAGAACATCTACTCTCATAGCAAAACTTACAACAAGTCTTACTGATCCTAGCACTCACCAGCCGTTTTAAACTGACAAGTAACTGCTAAAAACAGCACTCACCGACGCACTTATTCTTACTGTACTCTAATGTTTTTTTGAAACTGTCCTAAAATTGTGAGAATTGTTCTAAAACTTACTGTTTACCATGTTGTTAGTCGCTTTGGTTAAAAAGCGTCAGCCAAATGTAATGTAATGTAATGTAATGTAATGTAATATGGGTCCTAGATGGGTAATTAATGTGAAACCAATATATGGTCTCAGAATGGGCAACACAAATGGGGCCCAGTTGTACTTAATGTTTGGGTTAGGTATGGGCAAACTGGGATAAACCCATGTGGGCTCCCTATGTTGGTGTCATGTGGGTCATTAATGGGAAATCAACAATTGGGTTCAGACTGGGAAACACACATGGGGCCCATTAGGGTTAGCCATTCGGGTTGGATATGGGCAAACCTGGACAATATCACGTGGGCAGTTCGTTTGGGCCCTACATGGGTAATTAATGTGAAACCAATATATGGGCTTAGAATGGGCAACACATATGGAGCCCATTAGGGTTAGCCACTCGGGTTGGATATGGGCAAACCTGGACAAACCCACGTGGGCAATAAATATGGGTCCTAGATGGGTAATTCATGTGAACCCAATATATTGTCTCAGAATGGGCAACACCAATGGGGCCCAGTTGTATTTAATGTTTGGGTTAGACATGGGCAAACTGGGATAAACCCATGTGGGCTCCCTATGTTGGTGTCATGTGGGTCCTTAATGGGAAATCAACAATTGGGTTCAGTCTGGGAAACACATATGGGGCCCATTAGGGTTAGCCACTCAGGTTGGATATGGGCAAACCTGGACAAACCCACGTGGGCAATAAATATGGGTCCTAGATGGGTAATTCATGTGAACCCAATATATGGTCTCAGAATGGGCAACACCAATGGGGCCCAGTTGTATTTAATGTTTGGGTTAGACATGGGCAAACTGTGATAAACCCATGTGGGCTCCCTATGTTGGTGTCATGTGGGTCCTTAATGGGAAATCAACAATTGGGTTCAGTCTGGGAAACACATATGGGGCCCATTAGGGTTAGCCACTCAGGTTGGATATGGGCAAACCTGGACAAACCCACGTGGGCAATAAATATGGGTCCTAGATGGGTAATTCATGTGAACCCAATATATGGTCTCAGAATGGGCAACACCAATGGGGCCCAGTTGTATTTAATGTTTGGGTTAGACATGGGCAAACTGGGATAAACCCATGTGGGCTCCCTATGTTGGTGTCATGTGGGTCCTTAATGGGAAATCAACAATTGGGTTCAGTCTGGGAAACACATATGGGGCCCATTAGGGTTAGCCACTCAGGTTGGATATGGGCAAACCTGGACAAACCCACGTGGGCAATAAATATGGGTCCTAGATGGGTAATTCATGTGAACCCAATATATGGTCTCAGAATGGGCAACACCAATGGGGCCCAGTTGTATTTAATGTTTGGGTTAGACATGGGCAAACTGGGATAAACCCATGTGGGCTTCCCATGTTGGTGCCATGTGGGTCATTAATGGGAAATCAACAATTGGGTTCAGACTGGGCAACACATATGGGGCCCATTAGGGTTAGCCACTCGGGTTGGATATGGGCAAACCTGAACAAACCCACGTGGGCAATCCATATAGGTCCTAAACGGGTAATTAATGTGAAATGCATAGGCTCAGAATGGGCAACACTTATGAGGCCAATTTGAATTTACCACCCAGGTCGGACATGGGCAAACACTCAGAAAAAAAAAAAAAAACATTTGGCCTAAATCGTGTAGGTCATATGTGGGGGCACATTGGGGCTTTCATTGAATTGGTCAGTACTTTACATGTTCTTTTTGGAAATCCAAGCATGGAGTATATGGGCAGAGTGATTTGGACTCCTTACAGGAAATAATTATATGAAGTTCCATTGACTTGAATAGGATTTTCCAGCCTTTTATGGTGAAATATTCTTTAAATAATAATGAAGGCTGAAATCCGTTTTGTGTTGGAGTCCAGTTCGCCCTTTCAGGACTTATTTTCTGGATAATGACCGGAATTATGTCATTATCCCTTACTCAATACATGTAGTCAGCACAATGGGCCCATGTAGGTGTACCATTGTAGTTTAAAATGGGCATATACCCAGGCAAATTCATATGGATTGACTACAAGGGTGTTAAGTAGGACACAAATGGACAATAGTTCTGGCAATGAGCAATATGCAATGTTTAGTGTCATTGGGACAGGGTCTTTAAAAGAATTGCACAAAGGAGGCTAACTATGTAATGTAGACAAAATCTGAAGTGCACAAAGTTTACATTGAGGTTGGCTATCTGATTTTACTGGCCAATGCAGATTTTTACCTGCATTTGGCCAGTTGTGGGTGCTAATTTTAATACTTTTTTAACCCTGCATAGTGCACACTCTACAAGCAAGGGCTGACTTAATATGTGAACTGAGGGTGCTGTACTGCCACTGCACTCTTTTGATGCTGGTCTATAAACATTCAATTCATTTCATGAAAAATCTTTTGTTCAGAGAGCAATTGCCTTTCCTACTTGTGGAATGGCCTTCCATTACATGTAAGGGAAAGCAGGCTCTGTAGAAATATTTTTAATCTAGACTTAAAACATTGTGCAGTTCAGAGATTGGGGGTGCTTCAAAGGGTCTCACAGCAAGCCACACAATATTTGACACCAGGTAGGCCTTGTGCACCTCTCCATTTCCCTCTTCAACCTTGGTCTACAGAGCACCAATACAGTGTGACCATAAATACCGACGAGTTAGACTTAAAATGGTTATATCATTGAATCAACATTCAACTGTAGTAACAGCACCTAGCGCTGGAGCAATTTGAACTGCTCATTATAGCACTGCCCTGGTCTAAAACAGTGGTTCTCAACCTTTTTTTGCTCTGTGACCCAAATTTAAACATAGCCTACCACTTGTGACCCTAAGACAAAGGCTGAAAGCTAATCAGGCCTAAGGTTCAGGTTATTGACTCTTGCAACCATTTCAGAATTTCCGCAACACAAATTTGATTCCCCGACCCGAGGTTGAGAAACACTGGTCTAAAAAATGCTAATCAAAGAGGTCACATCACAGTTCATGGAACACGCGCCAACATCAAGACCTCTTACCTGGACCAAGCCCACCCTGTTAAAGGCCTGTCTTCCTACCCTCTGTTCAACATCATCAACTGGAAGTCTCTGTCCTGATACCCAGCTATCATACTCTGAGCGGACCCAACTACCACCTAATCTCCAACCTCCCCTTTCTTGAGTCTAAACCTGGAAAGAGCAGTGGCTGCCCAACTCCAGCACTACATGTCCAACCATGAGCTCTTTGATCCCGTCTAATCCAGTTTCAGAGCCCACCTGCCGTCATCAATATCACCATCAATGCCCTCATTGCTGATGACAAACACCATCCTCATCCTGTAGGGTTTAACCGTTTCTTATTTCTCTGGAGACAGGGCCTTCCAAAACAACCTATGTCACAACTGCCTCTCCATACCCGCGGTGTCCCCAAAGACCACTTAAACACATAGCCTATTATTATTATTATTAGCCTAAAACTACTACAACTAGCATATCTAAAAATGTAAAAGTTGACCACTGATTCCATACTACATGCAGAATGCAGAATGCACAGAGTTCTAGCACATAGGCCTACATGTATAAACCTAGATTTTAGAAAATCTAGGTTTATAGTGTAGTTAGCTTTATTTTGTATTTACTTTTCATTGACAAATGTACAGGCAGTTCACCTGTGGACTATCATAGTTATTTTATTCAATCATGTTTCGGGGTGGGCTCTGCTTTGAATGTCGACGTCACCCAAAGTATCAGTTGACGTTATCAACGCGTTATCATAGTGATATCTTGGAGATTGACCTGGGCTCACTCCTCCTAACGTTCATCGTCGAAAGATTCCATAGGTAAGTACAATTGTGATTCATTGATAAGTTGTGTAAAAAGTATTAGCTTATGTAGGCTACAACATTTTCGACTGTGTTCTGATAATTTAAATTACACAATGTGCTATTATGAACTCTTGCTAGCCTTACTAGGTCTACTTCATGAGCTATTAAGGTAAGTCAATGGACATCACAGCTAGTGCTACTGAACACATTCTTTTTTATTTATTGGTTATTCTACAATAACCTCAAAGCCTGAAAAGTTTGAGTTTAAATGGTAGCATAAGTATTTCGGATCTTGCATGATAATTTCTAACGTGAGGTTTTACAGCTGAGTTAGGGAAGGCAGCTAGCCTAGAAATCTAGACGCACCCTAAGCGGCAGCAAATTACATTTAATGTGGGTCTGGCTCGTCAGGCTAGAAGGCAGCACTTTTCATCAGATTAGATAGATGAGCTTCTAGGCTACTTGCTGCAACATTCTTCTTCTAAATAACAATTGTATGTTTTGCAGAATACACTCAAGAGCCTTCTAAATTGCATTTCGTTTCATGAGCCAGATTTAATTGAACTATGCATGCCCGTGCATGCCTGAAAGTAGGCTAGTGGAAGGCTAGCCAGAGAAATGGAGGTAACGAATGTTGTAGTCTTATCTGGCCCCCCCACGTTTTGATAGAGAGTTGGCGGGTCTAGCAGTAACCTTTAGGCAAGGCAGGCAGAGAAGATGCATTAGTCATGTACATGGAAATATTTGTACACACTTATGCACATTCCCTCACAGCACATTCAAGACTAAACGAAAAAGCAAAACCGAAACTACACGATTTAAGCTTTCCAATGGCGCCTCTTGCTCGTCCACTCTGATGAACGGTTCATGATAAAATTTTACTTTGAATTTACATGCAATTCAATCATTCACTATATCAGCCTACATTGCAGTTCTGCATCCATCTGCACACCAACAAATTATGTTGGACTAAACAGCAGACCTTATCAAATGCACATAAAAAAAAACTCTGCTCTGTAGGCTGCAATGGTGTTCTTGAATAAAGCTGTAGCCTAACAGGCTACATTCTTCATGCAATGGTCCAGTTCAATTTATGAACTACTCATAATGAATATTAAACATATTTGCTAGGTTAGTTATCCCATCATTTTATAGGCCTATATATTATGATCCACGACTATAGCCTATTGCTAAATTCCAGATATTGACCATATCAAACTTTATCTCATACTTTAATTTTACTGCACTTGTCTCTTTCGATAATTTTAAACTGTTTTATCATTGGTCTTTGATTATGGCTTTTATTTTTGTTGTTTGACCAAATTCGGGATCAACTGTCCAAACATTTTGTATGCTATTCCTACCATGTCAAACTACTAAATTAAGTCTGATCTTTGATAAAAAATGAAAACCCTAACCTAAATGTAATCATGTAAACACCTCTTGTCTGAATTTGGCCCAGACATAAAAAAATAACTTGTATTGTAGTTGTATTTGAACTTGTATTGTAGTTAAAACTGCTATTTTTATTCAAACCAAAAATCTTAAATACTTTCCCTACTATTGCCCAGTACACAATTATTCATGAAAGTGTACTTCTTAATGAAAAAATAATAATGATTTTCTAGTTGATGATATAGCATGCAGTATTTGTTGAAAGAAAATGAATGTGCTGCTGAACTTCCATCTTTTGTTTCTTCTCCCCTTTCCTATAGGCTACTGTTTAATCTCCAGATCATACTGGAAAGCGTTTTTCTGTCCCTCCCAAGTAAGTAAGTGTCAATTTCATTTAAGTAGCTATGTAGGATTGTCAGAATGTTCACATTCAAAACATTGGCAAGTGTTCCTTTTAATCGCTAGTCAAGCCTCTCGTTGGTTGCCAGATTGAGATTTCAATGTGATAAGTCACCCTCAATACAGTATCTGATCTACATACAGTGCATACGGAAAGTATTCACAGTGCTATACTTTTTCCACATTTTGTTATGTTTCAGACTCATCTTAAAATTGACTAAATTATTTATTTTTTCTTATCAATCTACACACAATACTCCAACACCCCACCAAAAAGCTAGTGTTTGGAGTGTTTTGCAAATGTATAAAAAAATGAAAGACTGAAATATACCATTTACATAGTATTCACCCCTTTTGTAATGACACTTTCCATCCTACTATCCTTGCATCCTACTTCTATCAATGGTCCTTGAGATGCTTCTACAACTTGATTCGAGTCCACCTATGCCTAAATGAACTCACTGGACATTATTAGGAGGCACACATCTCTTTATATACTGTAAGGTCTCACAGTTGATGGTGTATGTCAGAGTGAAAATTTAGCCACGGCAGAGGTCGAGAGAATTGTCCGTAGACCTGCGAGACAGGGTTGTGTGAAGACGAAAAATTTTCTTGTACTCTTCCCCAGATCTGTGTCTTCATACAACCCTGTCTCACAGGTCCACGGACAATTATCTCGACCTCGTAGGGTTTGGTTTACCAAAAAATCTGACATAAACCATCAACTGTTGACACCTTATATAAAGAGATGTGTGCCTCTCCTAATAATATGAATGTCCAGTGAATTAATTTAGGCACAGGTAATAGACTCCAATCAAGTTTTACGAGAAGCCCCTGGATCTCGAGAACTTTGACCATTGATTTTGAGAAGTAAATATTCAAGGAAAACATGAGCAGGCTCAATGGCAGTGTCATAACAAAGGTGAATACTTTCAAAATATTCAGTGGAAATGCATGGATTCCAGTTTTTTTTCCAGTAGCAGCAACTGGAATCCATGCATTTCCACTGAATTATTTTTGGAATCTGATCCCTCATCATACCTGTTCATTCTTACTCGTCGCCGAATTTATCGTGACTAAATTCAAGATGGCGGGGACAAGCCGAGATGGGCTATGAGACATAACGCTCACACTTTCGGTATCATGTTTCAATACACTTTAGGTCAATATCACACCGAATTCTCCTTTAAAGGGATATTCCACCATTTGGAGAATTACACTCATTTTCCACCTCCCTTTGAGTTAAACAATTGATTTTTACCTTTCTCAAGTTCATTCAGCCGTTCTCTGAGTATGTGGATACCACTTTTAGCTCCAGCCTAGCATAGATCATTGAATCGGATTAGACCATTAGCATCTCGCCTGCTAGCATCACGCTTAAAAGTGACTAAGATTTCGGTAATTTTCCTATTTAAAACGTGTCTCTTCACAAGTTAGAACGTGTAATAAGACTAATTGAAAATGAAACGTGGCAATTTTCTAGGCTGATTTGACATGGAACTATACTCTCATTCAGGCTTAATAATCCAGTCACTAACCAATTTGTCTGCTGCAGCTCAACCTTGTTGCTAGAAGTTAGCCCTCACGGAACTATTTTCAGGTGCTGCATGATATCATTGTGCTGCTGCTCCATGGTGTTCCTTGATTATTACTGAGTGTAATTCCCTAAATGGTGGAATATCCCTTTAAGTGTTGTTCTCTCTCATTGATGCCTGTAATAAGGAAAATACGATTTTGGTTTGTAAAATGTATGCCCCCACCCCAAAAACTCTAAATAAAAAAATGTCTTTGGACTAACTTATTTGACCTTTTTTCATGCAGAAAAAAAAGACCCTGATTCAATTTTCTCCAGAATTACACTTTAAGATGATACACATATTTATACTCTCTGCCTGGCTCGATCTTATTAGTACAGAGCAATCGCCCCATTTATTGATGATAAGGCCAATCACTGTGCTAGGCAAAGCTAGCAAGCTCTAGACAAGCTAATGCTAACATTAGCACAACAATACAGCATAGAGTTGCCTACTGTTCGGTAAAATTTCAAATCATTAGAAGCTCTGTATTGAACTGATACTAATCCAGTAAGTGCAATGTGAAGCATTACAAAACTGACTGTCAATAGCCCATGGAAAGCTAATTTGTCTCAGTAATACACCTCTTGAGGGGGGCAGGTTCGGCATAAATGTTACAATGTATGAAGTTAAACATATTGTTCTTGAAACATGTTTATGATACTTGGCAGACCTATTATCCAAAGAGATGCACAAAATACAAAAAACAGATTAACATTAAATTATAATTATTATATTGTAATTGGGTCAATGATGTGACATGTATATTGTCTTGTCCAAGTATTAGAATTTCTTTGAAGCTATTTCAATCCACATGTGTAATGCCTCAATTTAATCTACAAAACCTGTGTAATTTAAACATATTTTCAGTACATTAATATAACCCCCAAAATACCAGGTGGTCCAACCAAAAAGTACTGATTACAAACAGTAAAAATATTGACTTTGAAGCGCGGCAACACTACATTGGCCCAACTGGCTCATGAACTAAATCATTTTGCAATTAGTAGTCAGTAGAAAGCATCTGAATTGAATTGATCTAATTCAATTTGATGGGCTTGTTGCTTTTTGAAATGCATCCTCAAAAAAATTAAACATGGAATTATGTGAAATGTATATATGAGTATGTTGATTTCCTGTCTGATAATGACAAAGACTCATATCCAAGCATTTAATCTTAAATATAATTTTATTTTACAGAGGCCCTCAAGAAGAACCCCCTTACCAGCACTACAAATCAGAGGAGGCTGAACGGTCATTAGGGAAATGGTTTACTGGGGCAAGGGACAGGGGAGGGCTGAGGGCAGCCAGAGTGGCGAAGTGATTTAATTCAATTCAATTTAGGCATTGCTGTTTGTAACCAGTTGTTGTTGTTGTTCTCTGTGTTGATGTTGATGTTCTCTGTGTTGTAATTTATTAAATGATTATTATTAAATGCAGAAAAAAGAAAATTAGGCTGCTTTTTTTCTGCTGTTTGGTGGGACCTTAGAGCCATAGCCCCTGGAAGTGACTAATATTATTTTCTAGTGAATTACAAATGGGTCTGGTTTTGGATTGGTATTTATAGTGTATGTTGTAAACATTGGGATTTTAATTATATTTTATTGTAAATGTTGGAGCCATATGACATTGAAGACGGGACCAAGATCTTGTATGCATTGCCCAGCTTTGCCCTACTTAATAACTATAATCTTGCATGCAGCCCATTTGGCCAATGTGTAGAACCTAGACAGAATATTAAGGTGGGGCACGGATGGGTCTGGCATTTATTGCCCAGTTTGGAGCCACATAAAACCCATTGTAATCCTGCCTGAAGCCCATGTGGAGAAATGGTATGGGGCCACTATAGAACCTCAAGATTCATCCCTCCTATACCCCATTATTTAAATCATGTAGTACCCATGTAGAACCCAGGTAGAATTTAAGGCTGGGGCCTCAGATGGGTCCATTGTTTGTTGCCCATTTGGTACCCACATAAAACCCAGTGTAATCCTGCATGGAACCCATGTGGGTAAATTACATGGGGCCACTTTGAAACCCGTGGACAATCCCACCAAAAACCCATATTTCAACCCATGTGGTACCCATGTAGAACCCAGGTAGAATTTAAGGCTGGGTTCCAGAAGGGTCCAGCATATGTTGCCCAGTTGGGACCCAAATAAAACCCAGTGTAATCCTGCATGGAGCCCATGTGGGCAAATTACATGGGGCCACTTTGGAACCCACGGACAATCCCACAAAAAAACCCATATTTCAACCCATGTGGTACCCATGTAGAACCCAGGTAGAATTTAAGGCTGGGGCCCAGATGGGTCCAGCGTATGTTGCCCAGTTGGGACCCAAATAAAACCCAGTGTAATCCTGCATGGAGCCCATGTGGGCAAATGACATGGGGCCACTTTGGAAACCGCGGACAATCCCACAAAAAAATCCATATTTCAACCCATGTAGGACCCAGGTAGAATTTAAGGCTGGGTTCCAGAAGGGTCCAGCGTATGTTGCCCAGTTGGGACCCAAATAAAACCCAGTGTAATCCTGCATGGAGCCCATGTGGGCAAATGACATGGGGCCACTTTGGAAACCGCGGACAATCCCACAAAAAAACCCATATTTCAAACCATGAGGTACCCATGTAAGACCCAGGTAGAATTTAAGGCTGGGTTCCAGAAGGGTCCAGCGTATGTTGCCCAGTTGGGACCCAAATAAAGCCCAGTATAATCCTGCATGGAGCCCATGTGGGCAAATGACATGGGGCCACTTTGGAACCTGCGGACAATCCCACAAAAAAACCCATATTTCAACCCATATGGTACCCATGTAGAACCCAGGTAGAATTTAAGGCTGGGTTCCAGAAGGGTCCAGCGTATGTTGCCCAGTTGGGACCCAAATAAAGCCCAGTATAATCCTGCATGGAGCCCATGTGGGCAAATGACATGGGGCCACTTTGGAAACTGCGGACAATCCCACAAAAAAACCCATATTTCAACCCATATGGTACCCATGTAGAACCCAGGTAGAATTTAAGGCTGGGTTCCAGAAGGGTCCAGCGTATGTTGCCCAGTTGGGACCCAAATAAAACCCAGTGTAATCCTGCATGGAGCCCATGTGGGCAAATGACATGGGGCCACTTTGGAAACCGCGGACAATCCCACAAAAAACCCATATTTCAACCCATGAGGTACCCATGTAGGACCCAGGTAGATTTTAAGGCTGGGTTCCAGAAGGGTCCAGCGTATGTTGCCCAGTTGGGACCCAAATAAAACCCAGTGTAATCCTGCATGGAGCCCATGTGGGCAAATGACATAGGGCCACTATGGAACCCGCGGACAATCCCATATTGGACCCATATTGGCAACACATATGGTACCCACATGGGCCCCATATACAAATGTTGGCTGGGTTATAGCCGATAGAGGGCTGCAAAGCGAATGCAGAAGTGCCGTTCACCCTGTTACAAGTTGATGAACCACTGAAACGATTTTGGAAACATTATTTTAAGGTACAAAAAACTATTTTGTGTTGCTTTAACACAATTGTGGCATATACAGTACAACATAATCTGTAAATTAGAAATGTCTATCTATGATTTCCTTATTTTTAAATGTTCCTCACATTTGTAGATCACGTTACCTAAAACACTTTTGTCTATACTTCATCCAGTTTTTTTTTCTTTTCTACAACACCAACTGTTCTGTAACAGCACACGAGTAGCTGCCTGCATCCTCACTGCTGACTGGGTCAAGGGTTAGTGTGTTCTTCTCGGTGGTGCAGTTGCTGGTTACATTCCTTGAACTCTTGAGCCAGATGTAGGTGGGGTTGTTGCTCAGACTGCAGGTGGTGCTGCAGGTCAGTGTCACACTCTCTCCTTCGGTCACTGTACCTGAGGCCACAGATACCTGCAGGACTGAATCAAACAAAACCATTACTCAGACATACTGATGACACTCATACTATTGTGTAAGTCACTTTGGATAAATTTGTCTGATAAATAAACAATTGTATAATAGAAATATTTAATACAGCTAATAGATTGCATTGGTGCAGCACACCAGTTACTGTAGTTACTTGTAATGATATTGTATAATTCAATGTTTGAGGTCAGGGTAACTTTCAGGGATATGGTTGAAATAGCAGCGACATGTGTCAGTAAGCAAGGGATGAACACCACAACAATAGAGTCGGTCCTAAAACACAGATTGCAATGTTGAAACACAAATCAGCCAGAGAATACAATAAGCTACGAGAGATGCTAGAGGAATTACCAGTGCATAGGCTACAAAGTGGTTGCTACGATGTTGAATGCAACAATGAACTATGTCTTACATATAAGTATAAGTATATATACTCTTTTGATCCCGTGAGGGAAATTTGGTCTCTGCATTTATCCCAATCCGTGAATTAGTGAAACACACACAGTGTGGTGAAGCACACACTAATCCCGGCGCAGTGAGCTGCCTGCATCAACAGCGGCTTCGGGGGAGCAGTGAGGGGTTAGGTGCCTTGCTCAAGGGCACTTCAGCCGTGCCTACTGGTTGGGGTTCGAACCGGCAACCCTCCGGTTACAGGTCCGAAGTGCTAACCAGTAGGCCACGGCTGCCCACCTGGGAGGCATAAAAGGTATTTTACCAGAAAGAGATTTCCTCCTCTAAGAAACATGGCTGTGCGCTGTAATTAACAAAACAGTCTACATTACATTGCATTGCAGTAAATAGACTCAAAATTTCAATGTGACAACTGAAGCTTAGCATTGAAAAAACATTGGCTATATCTGTAGTAAACAGTTGATGACATCACTATTGGAGATCATAGTAGGCTACTAACTGTATGAATTATATATATATTTGCTTGTTTTGGCAGAAGCAAAGCCAACATTAAGTAAAACAATACATTTATAACAATGCACCACTAGACTAGCCTGGTTAGCCTGCCTAAATCCCACATTTGCCCACAAGGTTCGGTATTCCCAGGCTAGACCACATTGGATATGCCTGTACTAAAACTGAAATGACAATATTCTGCATGATGGTCACTTGAAAATGTAAATTCTAAGAGAAGAGAATGAAACCTACATGTACCTTACTGTAGCAAGGCGTCAACAGTATTGCAGCTTCTTTTTAGTTGTAATAGAGACTGATGACGATAATATGTGTGACAGATAAAGAAGGGGATGATATTCGCATTAAGAGGAAGATATCAATCATTGACGGGAAGCTTACCACTTCCCCTGCTGTGTTTCACTACACCAACACTAGAACACTGCACACAACAGCCGAAGGAAAGGGTTATACAGAATGTACAGAGATACAGTAGAATTAGTTACAAACTGTCTGCTCGCACATCATTGTTTGTTTCATTGTTTGTTTGTTTGTTGTTTGTGCAATTAGAACAAAACAACTCCACAATATTAGAGGTATAAAGTGGACATCTATATGCCTATCATCCTCATGAACCTTTCATGGCCTATAAATGATTAAAATATCATCACCTTGCATGCGTTGTGCTCGAGCAGTGGCATCTGCAAAATCACCGCTAATTTACATATAACTTTGAGTTGAGCTGTTTGGATATAAATACTGAATATTGAGAGAGTAGATTTCTGCTAAGAGACATCTTTCATTTCATGCCGCTAACTAACAGCTTTTTCTTGTGATCATGAAGTAGTTTCAGTTAAGCAATCCATGGAGCAACAGGTTGCAAACATGTTTTTATTATTATTATTATTATTATTATTATTATTATCATAAATTAATTTGATTATTTAAATAAAGTTGTTCCTCTGATTGTGTCTGTATAGGGAAGTTCTGCAGTGGGTTGTTTCCCTATTGTTTTTTTTTTGTTCACTTCAATACAAAATAACCAACATCACATTAAATGTAGTTTGTAAAACAAGTACATTTACTGACAGATTTCCAACAGAGGTTTACTCTTAATAGAAATGGTGTAAGATACAAACAAATGTGTTTTGAAGGTTACAACAACATCACATCAGGTGTTTCCATCACATTCGAGTCAACATGTCATTCGTCTCCAAAGTCAGTGAAGCCCTTTCATTGCCATTTCCTTTGGAGAAGCGTCTTGTTCTGTGAACAAAATATATTCATACTGATCACCTATACCCAATTCAATTAAAAAAAAAAAACATGTCACACATCTGTCCAATAGTCTTTCAAATTCTGCACAAAGACAAACAAGTATACTGTAACATACAAGTAATACACCTATGAATAAAATAAATAGTATAAGTATATATACTCTTTTGATCCCGTGAGGGAAATTTGGTCTTTGGCTTTTATCCCAATCCGTGAATTAGTGAAACACACACAGCACACAGTGTACACACAGTGAGGTGAAGCACACACTAATCCCAGCGCAGTGAGCTGCCTGCATCAACAGCGGCGCTCAGGGAGCAGTGAGGGGTTAGGTGCCTTGCTCAAAGGCACTTTAGCCATGCCTACTGGTCGGGGTTCGAACCGGCAACCCTCCAGTTACAGGTCCGAAGTGCTAAACAGTAGGCCACGGCTGCCCCCAAATGTCTAATGTCTATGTTTAAATGTCTATGTTTGAATGTCTATGTTTAAATGTCTTTAAAACATATTTCAACATAAAATAGGTCTACTCGAAAAATGTGTTGCCACTGCCCCTGCTGTGAACTCATACACCATAAGTGTGTATATAACTACCACTATCAGACCACTATGCCAACAGATATTATAATTCTCATACTAATATACTTCCATTATTAGTAAATAGATGATCTCCATGTCTACTATTAGTGCACCCTTCTCTTAAACACCACACAAACTCACAGTAGCACAGAGACGGGGACCAGGGCCATGAATAGAGCCAGGAAGGCCCCCAGGGTGATGACGGTGACCTGGTTGTCTGAGCGGAGACCTGTGCCTGTGGAGCCCTCCTCCACACTGACCACCAGCCCAGGGCCAAACACCTTCCCCAGTTCAGTCCTCACACTCTCCCCCTCACTCTGCAGCCGCCTGGGCAACGACAGGACACACACACACACACACACACACACACATACATACATACATACAGTGCACACACACACACACACACACACACACACACACACACACACACACATACAGTGTAAGTCACAGTGTAAAACACTCACACAAATACAGTGTAAGTCACTGAAAACAGCAGCCAAAACTGTTATGAACAGTCTTTATGGCCAGGTTTTATATCTTACCACAGAGTCATTCTATCTTATTTGGACTTAATTCCTGTTGCATTTTAATTAATTGATTGACTTCCTGTTTTTTCTTAAATGTCAAGAGAGATGGAGGGTGTGCCGTACTCTTTGACCTCCTCTTTAGGCAGGACTGCTGTGCTGTCGGGCTCCATGGCAATGAGACTGACATATGTTTTTGGCTGGACTTCTCTCTGAAAGAGCTCGGCATCGCTAGTCACACTCATAATCCTCACAGTCCATCCCAGCGCCCTGCCCAGAGACCTAAGAGAGAGAGAGAGAGAGAGAGAGAGAGAGAGAGAGAAGAGAGAGAGATTAAGATGGACATAAGTGGGAAGGAGGACAATAGAAAAGAAAAAGTCTGAAAATCAGAGGAAAGGATACAGACAATTTTACAATAAGGCTATGCTATGCTCATACAATCAGACAGCTTAAACTGGTGCTTAAACTGGTCATGGTGATCCCTCATTAAACAGGTTATGTGCCGAATAACCAGTATGGTGTTGACCATAAGACAATTCACTGTTCCACTTGGTAGTATGCTGAATGACCAGTATGGTGTTGACCATAAGACAATTCACTGTTCCACTTGGTAGTATGCTGAATGACCAGTATGGTGTTGACCATAAGAAAACTCACTCTCCCACTTGGTAGTATATGTGCTGAATGACCAGTATGGTGTTGACCATAAGAAAACTCACTCTTCCACTTGGGGGGCGTTGTCCTCTACCGTGTTGACCGCCATGTTCAGCGACAGAACAGCTACATTGCTGCTGCCGCTCTCTATGACAGTGACCTGGAGGAGTCAGATGAGATCTAATAACACATCATAGCACTAGTGATGATATCTAATAACACATCATAGCACTAGTGATGATATCTAATAACTCTATGACAGTGACCTGGAGGAGTCAGATGAGATCTAATAACACATCATAGCACTAGTGATGATATCTAATAACACATCATAGCACTAGTGATGATGATATCTAATAACACATTGTAGCACTAGTGATGATGATATCTAATAACACATCATAGCACTAGTGATGATATCTAATAACACATCGTAGCACTACTAGTCTTACTGTTATGTGGTACAGCAAAGCAATAACCATATAGAGGTAATTTCACTGTTGAATGTCTATCTATTCTATACAGTAAGTGGGTTTTTTACATAAATGTCTGCTAATAAAATATTATTTTATTGTTATGTTAGTTATAGTCATAAAGAATGAGTACCAATACACATCCAATACACAAAGTACATAACAATATACAAAATTATATTTTACCTACCTGTGTATATGTTACTTTTGGTTTGATTAAAAAAGTATTTCAACTCTCACTCACCTCCACTGTAGTGATGTCATAAAGCCCCAGGATGTCTGTTGCCTTCACCTGCAGGCTCACCTTCCCACTCTCACCTACAGCCGACACTACATACACCTGACCACTAGAGGGCTCTACATCAAACATGGAGCTGGGCTCCACCAGGGAGTATCTTAGTGTCTCTGTCTCCCCTACATCGGGGTCTGTGGCCTGTAGCAGATAACAAAAAAACACTATGTATTAGCACTATGTATTTTCTAATGTATTTGAACCACACTAAGAACTTGCTTGCTATTATAATATTATATGACATCATTACAATGCAAGTCATTACAACACACCCTTGAGTTTTGGTTAAGTAATGGCTTGGGTTATGGTCCGTAATGAGTTATTACCTTAAGAAGTACATTTAGAAACACAATATTGACATTTGAATATAGAGCAAAAGACACTGATGTCTTATTTATGTAATCAAGTGTAAAGGATTCTCAGAAAGCTTGCTGGGTACACATTAACTCTTATAATACAGAGGAGATCCCACCAATCCCACAATATACTTCAATCAGATCAGCCAATGGTAAGCTGAATTACAGTCACTGTCAAGTTGTTTACCCAATCATATTCTGCATTCTAACTTGTGCTGGGACAGCACAGGGCACTGTAAAAAAGCTGAATAATTACCTTGAGCTTTACGACAGGGTACTTGTATGGAGCGATGTTGAAAATCTGTGCTGCATACGTGTCATTAGAAAACACAGGCGCCTCGGCTGCATCCCCAATATGAACCAAGAGCTATAGGAAAGAAAGAATGAAAGAAAGAAAGAAAAAAGAAAACACTATTTAATTTATCTACCCTGATGAAATGAGGAATAAAATAGATTGGTTTGTAAGCAAATGTTCACCGTGCTGTCTGCTGTCTTCTGGCTGTCATCTTGCTGAGAAGCCTGGATTGTTAGTAATGAAAAATACAGAGATGAAATATGCTTATCAATCACAATCAATCAATTCTTGAATTTCCCTTGGGGATCAATAAAGTATCCATCTATCTATCTATCTACAGTATCTATCTACCTATCTATTTATCTACCAATTATTCAGTAAGATGAAATTCCAAATATAATCTTGTTAGTTAATGCATTATTGCCTTATGAAATCAATCAGTCTATTGGACAGCAAATGACTAGGATTGACACAGATTGATTCCACAGATTGATACCTTTATACCCAGTAATACTGAGCCGATTTCCTCTCTGTCGAGCCACTGCACCACAGCAATAACTCCGGTGTTAAAGTCAATAAGAAAGTTGCTCTGATACTTTCTTGGAGACACTGTTGTTGAAGGTAACACACAATTTTTTTTTTTTTTTTTTGTGTTTACAATAATAAGAAGTAGATTGTTCACCCTTTTCCACTGCTAGGCAGTGAGTGTGTGATGAAGAGAAGATGTATATTTGATATATGGTTCCTGTTAATATATATCAACATATGTGCAATATTGATATTGAGAGTTTAGGCCCTGCAAATCAATACATGTGTGATACAGTACCTAATGAAATGCTAACATCAACATGTGTGTAATAGTACATAATGAAATGCTAACATCAACACGTGTATAATGAAATGCTAACATCAACATGTGTGTAATAGTACCTAATGAAATGCTAACATCAACACGTGTGTACCTCATACAATTTCTATATATCAGTGAGCTACAGTACCTGATGATATACTGTAGGCTAAGGTTTCGTTGATGCCTCTGTCACCATCCAAAGCCTTTATTGCCTCTGGGTGCACACTAGGGACTGACCCCATCTGGGCACGCAGAGAGAACATTCAGCGTCAAATCATCATCATCATCAACAATAGCATCTATGTATGTTGAAATCTTTACATGACATTATGTATCTCAGGTATGTGGCTTATAGATTTTAGATGGCATTTAGATGACACTTTTAGTGAAAATTATCTACTGGATAAGGTAAAGCATATACTGTATTTGTCATTGTGTCTTTGACTCTTTATTTTATCTTTATTGACCCTCTACTCATGAAATCAGATGCCAAATCAAAACATCAAATATGTGACGTGTGGCATGCAATGTTGATTATGTTGATGATGATTAAAATCTATGTATTCGCTTGGGACAAAAGTGTCTGCTGAGAACTGTTAACATAAACACCAACATACAGAGAAATGGAAATCTATGCTTGTACATTTAAACTGCTTCAGACTGTATTCATTCTGTGCTTGTATATTTATACAGAGTATATTCATTACTACTTGTATACAGTAGTAATGCTTTCCAAATAGTACATTACTCTTGTACATTGATAGCAATAGGTTTCCCCTACCCAGTTCTCCTGCACTGTCGTCTCATAGAGATTGTGTTGAAAATATGGGTTCAGGTTGTCAAAATCCTGGACGTCAATGATCACCTCTGTTGTGCTTGAGAGTCCTTCCTCATCCTATTGGGTGAGACAGAGTGGTTTATTTATTTGTTTATTAATTAGGACAATGCTCATTAATTAACAGACAAGCTGTAAATAAGCCGGAGTTAGCTTGTGAGTACTAATTTCCATCCGTTGTCCCTAGCCAGTTCTTAAAAAGACAGCCTAAAATAAACAAAAACAAAACAAAAAAGTGTTTACATTACATTACATGACGCTGAAAGACTGCGCAGGGGAGCTTAAGGATGTCTTCACAGACATCTTTAACACTTCCCTGAAGCAAGCTTCCCTGAAGCAAGCCATCGTCCCATCATGTTTCAAAGCTGCCACCATCATACCTGTGCCGAAGAAAACTGCTCCATCCTGCTTCAATGACTACCGCCCTGTGGCACTGACACCCATCATCATGAAGTGCTTTGAGCGGCTTGTCATGTCACATATCAAAGCCATTCTCCCCCACCCTGGACCCCTTCCAGTTTGCATACCCGAGCCAAGCGGTCTACAGAGGGATGCAATCTGCTCTGCCCTCCACCCAGCCCTCACCCACCTGGAAAAAAGAGACTCATATGTGAGATTGCTGTTTATAGACTTCAGTTCTGCATTCAACACCATAATACCACAACAACTCATCTGCAAACTTGACAAACTGGGACTCAGTACCTACCTCTGCAACTGGCTACTGGACTTCCTCTGTCAGAGGCCCCAAGTAGTAATGTGTTGGCAACAATACCTCAAGCAGCATCACACTGAGCACAGGGGCCCCCAAGGCTGCGTGCTCAGTCCGCTGCTCTTCACCCTGCTGACGATGACTGCACTGCAACCTACAGCAACAATCACATAGTGAAATTTGCTGACGACACAACTCTGGTGGATCTCATCACTAAGGCGACGAGACTCAATACAGGTTGGAGGTCGACCATCTGACCACATGGTGCAGGGACAACAACCTCCTGCTGAACGTCAGCAAGACCAAAGAGATTGTTGTTGACTTCCGGAGAGGTCACACCCAACACCTGCCACTGACCATCGGCGGTGCTGTGGTGGAGAGAGAGCGAGCAGCACCAAATTCCTGGGGGTGCACATCAGTGAAGACCTCTCCTGGACCACCAACACTGCATCACTGGCGAAGAGAGCTCAAGCCCGCCTGTACTTCCTCCCGGAAACTCAGGCGAGCAAGTGCTCCACCAGCCATCATGACCACATTCTACCGAGGCACCATTGAGAGCATCCTCTCCAGCTGTATCGCTGTGTGGGGCGGAAGCTGCACTGAATACAACAGGAAAGCCCTGCAGCATAGTGAACACAGCTGGAAGGATTATTGGTGCTTCACCCCCCCCTGAAGGACATTTACACCACCCACCTCACCCGCCAAAGGCGACCAAAATTGTGAGTGATGCAAGTCACCCGCTCACAATCTGTTTGATCTACTGCCCTCTGGGAAGAGGTACAGAAGCCTGCGCTCCCAAGCACTACCAGACTCACCAACAGCTTCATACACCAAGCTGTAAGGATGCTGAACTCTCTCCTTCCTCCCCCTCCACCCTCAGCTACATAAAATCCTGGACATTGGACCCAAAATGGCCGCCTGCACTCTCCACTCTGCACACTTGCACACTTGTACACTTTACAACTTGGTGTTGTTGTCCTGAAAACACAACACTTCTGCTGCTCTTACATAACTTGCACCACTATGCCACTTTCTTTCTTACTTAGGTCAAACAGAACTACCCAAGCCTTTTATTGGCCTGACTTTGCACTAGTATTTTATTGACTGTCTATGCACAATTTCAATCAAATTTTGCTGCTCTTATTTTTTCATTATTATATGTGCCCTCTTATTTACTTATTTACTTACTTTTTGTTTACTTGAATGTTATGTTTGTCTGTGGACCTAAATTGGTAAAATATGTC
>NC_063195.1:20024358-20111731 GCF_017589495.1 Alosa alosa | reverse complement strand
GCTTGTGTGTTTGCCTGCGTATGTGTGTTTGTGCATGTGCATGCATGCGTACATATGTCTACTGTGTGAGTATGTGTCATAATGATGATTACTGTGAATGTATGTGTGTGAGTGTGTATCTGTTTATGTACATGTGTGCACATGGAATGGGTTAACATGACCCCTGAGGCAAACATCTGGAAAAATTGGTCATCCTAGGCCCCACGGTTCTCAAGATATTCACAGAAAACTGTCTTCCCTACCCTCCTTCGGGGGGTCCAGGCCAGCCGGGGGCTACAGATCAAACGAAAAAATGACGGTTCCATGCTATCCATGTGGGGTTACATGCCCACCAAGTTTCGTGTACCCGGTCTTTCAGTGTCCGGGAATCCTTGTTGGTGTACGGTCACTAAATGTACACATAAATTAATTTATTGTAAGGCCCCCCATGAACGAAAGTTCACAAAACTTGCATGCATTCGGAGGGTGTCATAATGATCCTACACTTTCAATTTCGTGCAGTTTTGACCATGTCAGCCAGAGATATTGTGATGAAAACACCTAATTTTTTGCTTTTTAATTTTTAACTAGGTGGCGCTATACATGAAATAAGTGGTAATGGGATGGGTTGACATGCCCCTTAAGACCAACATACAAAAAAAAGGTGGACCTCCTAGGCCCTACGGTTCTCGAGATATTCACAGAAAACTGTCTCCGGCCACCTACAGGCCAGTTGGTGTATAATAACATAAATTAATTTATTGTGTGGCCCCCCATGAACGGAATTCCACGAAACTTGGCGTGCATTCAAAGGGTGTCGTAATGATCCTACACTTCCAATTTCGTGCAGTTTTGACTATGTTAGGTCACAGATACTTGCGATTACAACACCTCATTTTTACTTTTTTGTGTTTAACTAGGTGGCGCTATACATGAAATGAGTGGTTATGGAATGGGTTGACATGGCCCCTTGAGATCAACATACAAAAAAAAAAATGGTCCTCCTAAACCCTACGGTTTTCGAGATATTCACAGAAAACTGTGTCTGCCCTACCCTCCTTTCGGGGGGTCCATTCCAGCGGGGGGGCTACAGATCAAAACGAGCAACATAGCATGGAACCGTCATTTTTCGTTTTCATCTGCAGCCCCGCTGGACTGGACCCCGAAAGGAGGGTAGGGCAGACACAGTTCTCTGTGAATCTTTTATGGTATGTTGGTCTCAAGGGCCCACATAAACCTGGATCATAATCACTCATTTGTGATTCCCGGTAAAAATGAAAATCAGTAGGATTAAAAGAAAGCCAAAATAAATATTCATCATCATCATCATGGCTGCATTTTCAGTATTGGCGAGAAGTAGTCGTTTGTCCACTAGATGGCTTATCGTTGCAGTGAGGCGTAATTTTGTTGGAAGTTAAAAGGGGTTGGAAAAAAAAACAATGGGACGCTTCATACAAGGACTGTAATTTACGCAGCTTAACATCTAATAAGGATAGGGCGATGTTCACTTGAAGTGTAATTCCCATTTCTTCTTGAAGCGAAATAAATCTGAGGATGTTTTATCGGACATGCTTGGTTTTTTACTGCAGATACGTTAATCTTGTAATATCAATAAGGACCTAGGTAATGTTACGTTAAGCGTTGGTTGAGTGATGGAGGCATTTGATTTATTGCATTTGTAGAAAACTATAAATGCGGTTATACCAAGCAAATGTATAGCAGCACTGTTTGTATCTTTCGACTGTCATTTATTGCACGTGCTACAAAATCATTCTGTGCAATGGAAGATTTACCAACGTTACACGGTCTGATGCAGTTTTGCCTATACATGCGTGGAGACTGAGACGCCTGTTTATTTTGTTTTAAGTGCGTGCAGGGTGTGAGAGGGGAATCGATGTGCTTTGATTACAGCTTGGTAGTTGTAGTCTGTGAAATTAAAAAAGCACGTGTGTGTGTGAAGTATCCAAACAATGACACCTTCATTTCATTATGGCTGTTTTAGCAAAACACCTTAAGCTACTGTGTGTAGGTCCCATTTAGAAGTGGCTACTTCATTTGGCGCTTTCCTTGACTCATGGAGCTGCGTGAATGTTATTAGAACTTTTCGCCCGCGATATGACAGTTTAAGTCCGGGCTTGATACTGTAAGGCGAAGCCATTGGTTTCAAAGGAGATTTTATTTGTGTCAAAGCCAGCATAGCCTATTGACAATTTATGTTGTCAATAGGCCTACCTATAATCCTACCTGTAGCTTAGGGAAGCTAACAACTTTCTATTAGGATCTAGTTTGTTAGTTACCGTTTTGTCATAACTCCCTGATGCATTTTTGCATTTAGAATAGCCAGAGCGTGTATATCTCAATCGAAAATTAAACAATATCAGTTGCCTATGGACTAGGCTGGGTGAACCAGCCTGATCTGCCCGCTATTTATTTTTGATTTCTTAAAAGATTGAGCTTGGTCTGATGAAAGCCAGACTAGCCATGGACCTCAGTTAAACAATGCAAGGGAACATGAATCAGCCTATATTTGCACTAACAATAACGGACAAAAGCTCTTCAACTTTGGCCCGTTAAAATGTGTATGAACAGTCTAGCGGCCGCATTTCATCAAGGCCCATTTGGACATGTCAGTTATTTGCACCACTGGTTAGATGTAAAACAGCACTTCGTTTCAGACTAGGCTACTGTTACTTAATTTGTGCATTAACAATAACGTTTCAGACTACTGTTACTTAATTTGTGCATTGACAATAAAGTATTACATGAACTAAAGATGACTAAAATCTTATGTAGAAGAAGAAACATTCACAAAAAATCCATCCATCCAAAAAATGACCTTTGTTTTTGATAGCTGTTGAAAACTTGGCATGGAACTGACAGAGATGTTTTTGTTTATAAATACATAAAAAATAAATAAATAAATAACATTATGCTGATACCTTTTGCTTTTCCCAAATACAATGTAGCCTACAGGTGTAAGTGACCTTTCATCAATCCAGTTGCAATGGATGAACTGTGATGAACTGCCCTACTTGTGATTGTTTAGAGATTTTAAAGGTTTTATAACAATTCTACATCTTCTTTGGTTATTTTACAATCTATTCACCTTTTCAGCACCAGTAGGGTACTTTCTGTGCAGCCGCACACACACACTCAGGCATGCCAAACAAGCATACACAAAAGTTTCAAGAGTGGGGGATGGAGTAAAATATGGAGACAAATTGAAGTGTGATTTATTTTCGCGGAACGGATGTACAGGACTGAGCGGCGGTCATATTTTGTACCGCTATGCGGTACATCTAGTAATAATAACTATGACCGCCGCCCAGTCCTCCACATGTTTTTTCACAAAAATAAGTCACGCTGAAAGGCATATATGATTCTAACTGTCTCACTGAATTGCATTATGCACACTGGTATCTGCTAGACAACAAGTACCAAAACATGATTAGTTCATAGATTTCACATGTAAAATACATTTTATACAACACCACCCCCATCTTGCCTGTTCATAATTCTGAGAAATTCTTGAATTGTGTGCATGTGTGCGTGTACATGTTTATGTTTATGTGTGTGTGTTGTGTGTGCGTGCATGTACATGTGCTTGTGTGTTTGCCTGTTTATGTGCCTGTGTTTGTGCATGTGCATCCATGCGTATATATGTCTACTGTGTGAGTATGTGTCATACGTAGGATTACTGTGAATGTATGTGTGTGCATGTGTATCTGATTATGTGTGCATATGGAATGGGTTTACATGACCCCTGGAGGCAAACATACACAAAACATTGGTCATCCTAGGCCCTACGGTTCTCAAGATATTCACAGAAAACTGTATCTGCCCTACCCTCCTTTCGGGGGGTCCAGTCCAGCGGGGGGGCTACAGATCAAAACGAAAAACGATAGTTCCATGCTATCCATGTGGGGTTACATGCCCACCAGGTTTCGTGTACCCCGGTCTTTCAGTGTCCCGGGAATCCTAGTTGGTGTACGGTCACTAAATGTACACATAAATTATTTTATTGTAAGGCCCCCCATGAACGAAAGTCCACGAAACTTGGCATGCATTCGGAGGGTGTCATAATGATCCTACACTTTCAATTTTGTGCAGTTTTGACCTTGTCAGCCAGAGATATTGTGATGAAAACACCTAATGTTTTGCTTTTTAATTTTTAACTAGGTGGCGCTATACATGAAATAAGTGGTAATGGGGTAGGTTGACATGCCCCTTAAGATAACATAAAAAAAAGGTGGACCTCCTAGGCCCTCACGGTTCCGAGATATTCACAGAAAACTGTCTCCGGCCACCTACAGGCCAGTTGGTGTATAGGAACATACATTAATTTATTGTGTGGCCCCCCATGAACAGAATTCCACGAAACTTGGCGTGCATTCAGAGGGTGTCATAATGATCATACACTTCCAATTTTGTGCAGTTTTGACTATGTTAGGTCACAGATACCTGCGATTACAATACCTCATTTTTATTTTTGAGCTTTGCTGCGCGGCGGTCATAATAATAATGATAATAATAATAATAACAATATTAATAATATGTTATTGTTATAAAGTACAGCAGTACTGGTTCTCAAGCACACCGAATAGTAACTTAGTAGACTCACATCTTTCAGTGCCTCTGCATCCAGAGGTTTTCTCGTCTGAACCACTGCGATAGATGCATTTCCAGTTGTGAGGTTCAGTTCCAGAAACTCGAGGTGGGATGGATACGTGTATGGCTCCAGAACAATGGTATCATTCTGTGGAACCCCTCTCATAACATCGATGTTCCCTGTCAGATGGGTCAAGGGGCCAGACAAGACAGACGGTCACACTCTGATGGTAGCCTATTCAACACATTCATCTGATTGGTTAGCCTGTATACCAGACGAATCTTAGAATGCATTTGAACTTCCTCTACCACAAAAAATCACCAATCACAATGTCTTATCTGCCATGGGGT
The DNA here is from genome assembly GCF_017589495.1 of Alosa alosa. Lineage (NCBI taxonomy): Eukaryota > Metazoa > Chordata > Actinopteri > Clupeiformes > Clupeidae > Alosa > Alosa alosa. The sequence continues at coordinate 20,106,793 of NC_063195.1, read as the reverse complement.
GGGCTTTAAAATGGCAGATAAAGGAGAACTTTTGCCACAACCAGGGGGTTAAAGTGTGTGTGAGCGGGTGGGATGCAGTTCCGCCACCTAAGATAAATGAATAATTAATATATTCTTTCATACCAACGATATTGCACAATGATATTGTTAAAATAAATGGTGAGTTAATTTTTCAGCTGCTGTTTTATTGCTTTGTTAAGTGTTAAGTGTATTGACTTGGTAAATACTGTTTGATATCATCTTGTGTTCTGTGATTGACTTTACCTGCGTATCCTTCATCTTTTTTCCCCAAAAAATCATTTGTTCCTGTTTCGCAGTTTATATAGGAACCTGAACACATGTTAACACATCAACACATATAACACATAACATAACAACATTGCATGGTGATGGTTCCCACTCACACTTAAGCGCGTGCACACAGACACACACACGCACACACAATGAAATATGACAAATAGCCATCACCATTTAACTGCAAACATTTCCTTAATTGTTCATTTAGTATATCAACACACACAATTCATGTTAAAACACCATAGCATCTGACCTCAACATCATGGACGTGTTTTTGTGATGGATGAATGCTAAATGTACTCACTTCCTAGCGGGAAACAGACCGTACTGCTGAAACTGGAGCTTACAAGGAGAGCGATCCATATCCAGCCAACCATCCTGATAGCCTATGTCCCTCAGTCAAGTTTCAAAAGCAATGCGTAAACAACAGCAGTGGCTCAGAGCTACTGTAGCTGGGCAAGAATGTAAAAGCCACTGACTTGCACTTTATTGTATCTCTGTAATCTTCTCTACGTGTACCAGCCCTATTATAGTGTTTGACTGCAACAGATAAGCTTGTACCGCGCTCACACATTTTTTACAAGTGATGGCAGCATGTAACTTTATAACATTCCAGGAGTGGTCCTTTACAGGAAGCAGTTCAAAGGTCAAACTAACATGGTAAAAAATGTCAAAAGAGTCTCACAATAAATGTTTTATAATTGCCACGATGATGTGATCATGCCAGGTACAGATAGTCCGTGCATTCCAAATCTGAATGTCATTTGCTTGCATGCATGCTACAACAAATTACATTCTAGAACTTAAGATAAAACACCTTTATAGACAAATCGGTGATCACATCAAAATCTTTATTTGTAGAATACATGGTATGTCTCAAATATTACAAAACTGCAAAAAACAAGCTGAGCTTTTTGAAATGACATCTGTATTGCAGTAGATTTCAGCACAGCACCTGCATCATGTGAAGAGCAGGAACAGAGAGGGAGCTAAATCAGTTGCAGAGACGAACAGTGAATCACTTTGTTTGCATCACTTAGCGATAAAAGGTAGTCACTGCTCCAAAATCTAAACAGGTTCCAAATTGTATGATGCACAATTGTAAAAGTGTGTCATCACATTTTTAAATCAAACCTAAATCTGTAAGATGGACAGTGAGAGTGAGAAGTGTTATACGCACTGGACAAAACCATAACCATTACCATATACCAGTTTTGAGTGAGAAGGCGTTCACAGCACATTAAGGCCAAGGGATTACAACCTAGTGGTTCAATCAAAACACTATAATAACCTCGGCAACAGTAAAAGTTGTGGTACACCTTATCAAATTCCAGTAGGCTAAGGCACAGATAGTAGATTACTTACTCACTGCAAAAACTGCTTATCTAATATAATATAACCAAGTGTTATTAATCTTATATTAAGATAAAAAAATCCAGTTAATATTGTTTTCAGTAGCCTTTTTGGGGACTTATCGGGCATCTATTTCGGCAGAGATGCGTGTGCGCAAGGCTTCACGATAACAACCTTGCTCCAGCTGTGAGATCACTGATTGGCTCAATGTATTCACATGTCTACGTTTTGCCACAGAAGGGGTGAGATAAGTGTAGACAACTGCCATATTGGCGTTACAAACTAACCCCATGCATTTCTATGGAGGATTTTTTGAGTGCTGTGTCTCCTCATTACAAAGCCTCTGGCTATAATTGTGTCGTCGCACCAGTCAAAGTTTGGCAGACGCCTCATCTTTTTCCATGTGGGGAAACAAAACAAAAACGCAATCCATGGTTTCTAAGGTTTCCGAGACAATCGTGTATGTGATAATAATAATAATAATAATAATAATAATAATATGTTTATTTTATATAGCGCCTTTCTCAAACCCAAGGTCGCTTTACATAGTAGGAAGGCAAGGAAACACAATAACAAACAAACAATACAACAAAGACAAGTTATCTGTATGGAGCTACAGTATGTGTTAGGTGTGGAGGAGAAGTGATCATTAAACAGAAAGGTCTTGAGGTGTGCTTTGAAGAAAGGAAGAAAAGGACAGGCACAAAGAGGTTGGGGGAGGGAGTTCCAGAGTTTGGGGGCCAAGGCACTGAAGGGTGGAGGGTGGAGAGTCTGGAGCGGGGGATAGCCAGAAGGTTTTGGTCAGAGGATCTGAGTGAGCGGGAAGGAGTGTAAGGGGTCAGGAGGTTGCAGATGTAGGGGGAAGCAAGGTTCTGGAGGGCTTTGAAGGTGAGTACTTTGTATTTGATCCGGGATGGAACTGGTAGCCAATGGAGTTCATGGAGAATGGGGGTGATGTGTGCTGATCGTCTGGTATGGGTGAGGAGCCTGGCTGCAGAGTTTTGAATATATTGTAGTCTTTGAAGGGTTTTAGTGGGGAGACCAAGGAAAAGTGAGTTGCAGTAATCTAGACCGGACATAATGAAAGAGTGAACCAAAGTCTGTGCATCACTAGCAGAGAGGAAGGGTCGGAGGCGGGCAATGTTACGGAGGTGAAAATTTGAAAGTGAGTGATTTGATATGAGGACCAAAGCTAAGGGTGGAGTCAAGCTGAATGCCAAGGTTTTTAACAACAGGGGTAGTGGACAGGTGAGCCATCAAGGTTGAGAGTGAGACGGGGAGATTTGGTGAGGATGCACTGGAGCAGTTTTTCACACTGCAGTGGCTTCTAGGAATCATTAATGAATCACAACTTTTCTGCTAACAAACAATGAAAGAGTTCTGGAGGGTATCCTTCCAGCATGGCGGATGTCGTGATATTAGGGGCGGGGTGCTGTGTTGTATCTACTGCTTGAAGACATCTCCTCAATAGCCTATGGGCATTATGAGGACCTAATGACTTGGTGAGTCGAAAAGACTTTTATTATGATTCCGTTTTATCCGGAAGTAGCCTGTGCAGACTACTATTTCTGAAACAAATGATGGATTATGCCAGAGAGTTTTAAAAGCAGTCTATCAGCAGAGAGTTTTTACGGGCTCTGGTAGGCTATACATATTATAACCTTTTAGGTTATAATATTTCTCAAACATTTCTTGCAGACTGTTGTCAAGGCACTGTTATTCCTAATGTGTCAAACACGTGTCAAAGGTAGGTATCGATAGGTAGGCTGTTTGTTTCTGTAGAGTTATTGTGTATCCGATGGTGTCGCTCACTTATAACTGGTCACTTCGCTAGATTGTTTGACCCATAGACTGTATTCTATATATATACAGTCTATGGTTTGATCCCACTTTCTTTTACCACTTTTTTAATACTGTTTGGAATGTATATATTACGTTTGAAGTTGCTATCTGTTGACCCACAGGGAAGCTACACCAGGCGCGTAACTGAAGCGTTCCGTTCGCGGCGCGTGAAATCCAAGTTATCTGTTAACCTATCCTCATACACCTCGTTCTACAAACCAGTCTAGCCTACTTCAAAACAAGCAAGTGTGTTGATAGTAGACTATGAGTCGTATCGTTCATGTGGTTTAGACTACATTAGACTAGGCTACTACTACTTCAACTGACTTTGACAATAATGCATGATTGCCAAAAATGCTGCAGTCAAAACAAGAAAACGAAATGACTCACTAGGCATGTTTAGCCCATAGAAAATGCGCGTTGGCATTTGTCCCCCACGAGTCCCCTATCAAAACCTGCATCATGTCTCTTTCAAACTCAGTTCCTGTATCTTCCTTGCGCCTCTGGGTTCCACCGCTGAGATTACTGTCGGCGTTCCTGTGGCAGGTGGCAGCGAAGCGGCAGGTCACATACTACACCAGGGTGGAGGAGTTTGTCTCAGTCGTTTTGGAGACGGTCCCACACCTACTGAGTGCTAAGGAAAGGGTTGAACTTCTCCTTGGCCTGAGAGCTAAGGTGAGAGAACGCAGAATATCCCTGGTTTGTTTGTAAGCCTCTACTGAACAAAGATATGAACACAACATTTGTTTTTGCTCCCATTTTTCACCCCTTCTATGCACACGTCTTTTTTTGTTTGTTCAGCATCTTTTGCTATGTCCTGCCTCTTGTATGCAGAAGAAATATATTACATCTTTTACTCCAATCTATAACAAATGGGAATGAAAACAAACAGTTTTCATTACCTTGATATAATTTCAATGGCATTAATTTACATTGTTTGCTTCAGTTAAGTATTGGTTTATGTTTTTGTTACATCCAAACATGTTTGTGTAGTTTATTTTAGATTTATGCCGCAAGCTTCCATCAGTGACTCTCAAGGCAATGCAGCCACACCTGAACAAATTTTCTAAGATTGCTGAGTCTGTCTCCATTGATGGGGTAAGGACCCCATGAGCCCACCAGGCAGGCAGGCTGGCTTAAACATAATTCATCGTCTTTTATTAGACTTAAACTTTTATGGTCTGTTGTATCAAGTCATCATCACTCTTTTAACACGATGTCTCTGCTGTTGTAACATTGTATTTCAAAAAGAGTGAGCGTACAACCGTAGACGCCGCTGTGAGAGGCTTTGTGGCGCTCGTCCAAACCCTTCTGCGGAGTCCACCAGACAGGGATCATTTCTTTCAGGTGAGTGGAATGTTGGATTCCTCTTTATTGAAATATTTAACAGAAGCATCAGCAAGGATACTGATATAACGCCATGTTCTGTCCTGAGATAAAACCGATATGGTGTTTACAAACGCATCATGGAGTTTTGCCTAAAATTAACAAGCTTACGACTTTGTGTACTGATGTATTTTGGACAGCATATAAGCCTGTACTTATGAGTGTGGTTTTGTAAAAGCTGTACTTAAATACAATTTAACCTAGAGCATAAAACACAGATAGTGAATTGACTGGGCATTAAATGTGTATTTTCTTTTGTTTCAGGATATTTACCCATTGCATTATGGTCCCACATATGACACAGCACTGCAGATACTTGTGTGGAAATTCCTCAGCAGACTGGAAATGTTATTGCCAGTGCCCAGCTTCCATATGGTACGAAGGCGGTCTTTAAATCTCCTTTTGATTCATTATTTCAATTCAATTTTCAATTCAATTTTAATTGAGTTTCACTTAGAGTGCCAAAACATTGCACATGTCTCATGGCGCTTTACAGAGTGTTAAAACTAGTGTTAAAGAGTGTTAAAATGATCAGTCTTCTATTGGGACACAATAACTGTTTCCATGCACACCATATTCTGATTAAGGACCTATTCTGGTTATGGTAATTTTCAGAATACGATGTTTCCATGTCCAACAAAATGGGAATGTTCAAGTTTACATGTTCTGAATAAACCAGTAATGTGCTGTAGAAGTAGCCTAGTATCTGTGTCATGACGTCTCAACGGTCTCTGTCCTTGAATTTCATTCATGACCGCAAAATAGGTGAACTTGGCCAGATTAGAGCCACTATTGTTTTGCATATTATCCTTTAGGCCACTTTGAGGGGTTTCCGCCGAGTCTTCATCTTTCAGCAGTGCGCGCACCTGCTTGTCTGAGCATTATGATGCTTCATCCATCAATAAATTCCATCGTGACATTTAAACGTTCAGGTTTTAATACATAAATTGACCTCATCTTCACTTTAGAAGTGCTAACTTTTTGCCACACTTTTCGCTACATTTGCCAAGTGTCAGAGCATCAAAACAAGCTGCTAAAATCTCTTGCTTGACCATTTTTATATTCTGAAAAGGGTGTTTTCCCACTAATGTTTTTACATGCCATAATATTCCGGATTAAATCATTGAATGCCAAGCTGTTTTCGGAAGCTTTGTCCTAAAGTGCCAGCAATCTAGACCATTGTTGATGATTTTTGTACAGCCACAGCATATTCTGTGTTATAGCTATGAACACATACAATGGCTCGTTAGAAAGGTGAGACTTTAAGCTCTCAGTGGGTGCAAACCGTGTATTTCTACACGCCTCTGTTCCTAAGAAATCCCAAGCTAAACAATGGCTAGTTTTCAAAGTCAAAGTCAAAGTCTGCTTTATTGTCAATTTCTTCACATGTCAAGACATACAAAGAGATCAAAATTACGTTTCCCACTATCCCACAGTGGAGACAAGACATATTTTACCAATTAGGTCCACAGAAAAACATAACATTCAAGTAAACAATATAAAAAGTAAATAAGAAGGCACATACAATGAAGAAATAAGAGCAATTTGGGTTGAAATTGTGCAATTGTGCATACAGTAGACAGTCAATATAATAGTGCAAAAGTCAGGCCAATAAATGGCTGAGGTAGTTCTGTTTGACCTAAGTATGCAAGTGGCATAGTGGTGCAAGTTATGTAAGAGCAGCAGAAGTGTGTTCAGAAGTGTTTTCAGGACAACAGGACAACAACAACAAGTTGCAAAGTGTGCAAGTGTACAAGTGGAGTAGTGCAAGTGGAGTAGTGCAAGGCAGCCGTTGTGGGTCCAAAAGTCCAGGATGTTATGTGGAGGGGGAGAGAGTTCAGCATCCTAACAGCCTGGTGTATGAAGCTGTTGGTGAGTCTGGTGATGCGGGAGCGCAGGCTTCTGTACCTCTTCCCAGAGGGCAGTGGATCAAACAAATTGTGAGCGGGGTGACTTGCATCACTCATCACAAAATGCAAAAATATGATGTAAAATATCATACAGAGTAAAAACAAACTATATTGGACAATTGCGGTCGCCTTGCGGGTGAGGTGGGAGGTGTAAATGTCCTTCAGGGAGGGGAGTGAAGCACCAATAATCCTTCCAGCTGTGTTCACTATGCGCTGCAGGGCTTTCCTGTTGTCCAGCTGGAGAGGATGCTCTCAATGGTGCCTCGATAGAATGTGGTCATGATGGCTGGTGGAGCACTTGTTCGCCTGAGTTTCCGCAGGAAGTACAGGCGGCGCTGAGCTTTCTTCGCCAGTGATGCAGTGTTGGTGGTCCAGGAGAGGTCTTCACTGATGTGCACCCCCAGGAATTTGGTGCTGCTCACTCTCTCCACCACAGCACCGTCGATGGTCAGTGGCAGGTGTTGGGTGTGACCTCTCCGGAAGTCAACAACAATCTCCTTGGTCTTGCTGACGTTCAGCAGGAGGTTGTTGTCCCTGCACCACGTGGTCAGAATGTCGACCTCGATCCTGTATTGAGTCTCGTCGACCTTGGTGATGAGACCCACCAGAGTTGTGTCGTCAGCAAATTTCACTATGTGGTTGTTGCTGTAGGTTGCAGTGCAGTCATGCGTCAGCAGGGTGAAGAGCAGCGGACTGAGCATCAAAATCGCTGTTCATCAAAATCACTGTTTTTTCTAGAAATGGAGATATAACGTCTTTCATGAAATATGAAGTGTTACCTGTAAAGTTTCCGGGAAGTGACCTGGCGAGACTGCCACCTAGTGATAGACCCATGAAAATGGCCAGGTTTTGAGCTGACGTGCATGCGTCACTGATTTGACCCAAAGCGGCAACCGAGTTATGATAAAATGTCCATATTGTGCGTTTTCATGAGTTTTCGATCGTCATATATTTCATTTCCATTCATCACAGAGTTCCCTAAATCACAATTTAATTTTTTAAAAAAAAGCTAAAAACGTAATATTACGTTTTTGGCACTCAACGCATGGGAAGGAAAAACGTAATATTATGTTTTTGGCACTCAATGAGTTAAAGAGGCATATGCTAGGGGTGTTAAGGTTTTTAGTAAGTAGAATATGAGCATAATCAGGTTATGGCAGATGGAAAAAAGGTGTTGTCATGACACACACATTATTCTGAATAAAACCGGAATATGATGTGCATGGATTCTAGTCAGTGACAGTTGGGAAAAACTTTTTTTCCTGCAATGGTACCGGTAATCAGATTGTTTTCTATTCTGTTTGTTTAACACGTCACATAACACCAATTTCTCTCTGGTTGAAGTTGCAGGCAGCCACTTGGTTTGACAAAGACCCCTCACTCTTGGAGGATTCTCTACAAATGGTTTACGACACAAAGAAAGTTAAAAATTTGTTGCTGCAATTCAAAGATTGTGCACATTTGACCCCTGGTGAGCATATCATGCATACAATTTAGTATGTACATAAAATAGATAGAAGTCCAACCATAAACCAAGCAATTTGCTGCATAGGTTGATCTATAATTAGGGACATACATAGAAATCCACTGTGTATAAGGTTGTATTGTAAATCTATTTTATTTTATTATTATTATTATTATTATTATTATTATTATTATTATCATCCTTTCATAGAATCCTCGCCTTCGCCGATCTTGGGAAACACCGTTTTCTCAACATTATCTGTCCCTTTCACTGTTAAGACAGTTCACCCCTGTAAACACCGTGAGCAATGTGTGCTAACTGCCCATGACAGCCATGACTCTAAGGATGGGGCAGATACACTTGACAGGGATGAAGAGGGCGGATTAAGAGATGTGGACGGGGCAGATGAACAGAGAGACGTGGATGAAGATGATAGACCTGAGGATGAAGATGATAGACTTGAGGATGAAGAAGATAAACGTGAGGATGAAGAAGATAAACTTGAGGATGAAGAAGATAGACCTGAGGATGAAGATGATAGACTTGAAGATGAAGAAGATAGAAATGAAGAAGATAGACCTGAGGATGAAGATGATAGACTTGAAGATGAAGAAGATAGAAATGAGGAGGAACATGATCCACAGAGGAACCTTCATCAAGGCAGGCAGAGAAATGTGGATGAAACACATCTGAATGATCAGAAAGTGAACGAGAAAGATCAACATAATGGTGAGAGAACTTGCTGGCAGAGTAAAAGTTTACTTGTGATTTAACCCAAAGCTAAAGGAATGCCAAAGTGTTATATCCTCTATATCCGCTATATTTTAATGCATTTTGTTTTGCTTGTTTTCCAAGTATTTTCATTGGAACTGTAATTGGGTTATCGTTATTTGATTTATCTTTACTCAATCAAAACAACACAACTACACTTTTATTGATATTACCTGAAATACACAGTTTTAACTGTGTATTTAAAGATAACATGACGTTTTCAAAAATGGATTTATAGCTTTTTGGAAAAGAGCTCTTCACATATACAGTATTTATTTGCTTATTTAACATGATTTTGTTATCTGTAGGTCACGTGCGTGATCATGAGAGACTAGTAAGCAGCAGGAGTGAGCAAGAGGACCTGGCGTCCTCAGTAGAAGAGTCTGGGGAAAAGAGAAGACTTTCATCCCAAACCCAGCAGTCAAATGGGCCCCTGCATCACAAATGCCCTGAATGTGGCAAACACTTCCGTCGTAAATCTGAACTCACTGAGCATCTGACCATTCACACGGGTGAGAAGCCTTTTCTCTGTTCTCACTGTGGTAAGAGATTTAGAGCGAAAAGCGTTTTGGTTCGCCACATACGTGTGCATACGGGGGAACGGCCCTTCTGCTGTTCAGTCTGTGGGAAGACGTTCACCCAGAGGTCAGCCTGGAATTTTCATATGCGGGTGCACACTGGAGAGAGACCGTACTTGTGTTCTTTCTGCGGCATGAGTTTCTCTATCACGTCAAAATTGAACATTCACATGCGAATTCATACAGGAGAGCGTCCTTTCAAGTGTGAGCTCTGTGGGAAAGGATTCCGGATGTCCGGGATGCTGACCAACCACAGGAGAGTCGTCCACGCAAAGGAGAAACCATATCGTTGCTCCGTATGCCACAAGCGATTTTCCGATTCTTCCAAAATGCGGAGACATATGCGAGTGCATACAGGGGAGAAACCCTATGAGTGTGTGCTGTGTGGAAAACGATTTTCACAGATAGGGAATATGAGAATACATAAACGTGTGCATAGGTGACATCCCCGACTTTATAATGATTTGTGTAATGGCGAGGCCATTCACTCTGAAATGTCAGCCCAGATAGTATTAAATGTGTACAACTAAGTTTGGCGATTGTACACAGAGTCTGCCTGTTCTTATTCAAATGTTGATGTTGACATCTATTGATAATAGTTTTCTTAACTCTTAAAATGCTGAAGACTTGTAGGAGGGGACTCTTGAAAATTAATATTTTTTGGTAATGGAGCATTTCATAATTTCAATGTTTTCTCTGACATTGTATCCAGTTGTTTTAAAAACTTATACAGACAAGTGTTGAAGTTTGCCTTGTAAAGACAAAGATTAAACTCAACTTTCATTACAATTTGATGTTACGTTCGTAATACTTTCTAAAACAATATATTTACACTGACAGTTACTTCACCTTGTTTTTGTCTTCAAGTTATTGTTGAGAATGTGTTTACAAAGCATTTGTGTGTGTGTGTGTGTGTGTGTGTGTCATGGTGCTAAGTTCATTGTGTTGCTATGTGGGCCACCAACTGGCACCACAACCAGTCTTGAGTCTTGCTGATTTTATTGCTCACAATAACAGAAGAAAACAAAAGAATACAATGTTACTCAAAATGGCACTGATTTACGTAAAGCCTAAAGAAGAAGTTTAGGCTACTCATTATCAGCCAAAGTACCCATCACTTTGAAGTGTTCTCACTCTGTTTTGTTGTGTTTCCTTAATGTTGCTGTTTTCCTAAAGAAAATACTTAAAGGGAAACTCTTCATACCTCAAGGCAAACCATGTTCAGTTAGAAGTCATTGTGCACATCCCAGGTGCATCACAAAAATGTGTCAAAATATTCTTAAAACCGAGTTTAAACAGTTCTTGATTATTTCCTCTCTTTTTTTTGTTATTTTTTGCATGTGATCCTTCCCTTAATATGTAGTTACTTTCCTGTTGTGGGATGGGTGAATGTGACATTTGTGTCTAAAATATTCTTGTGAACGCCATCTATAGGAATAATTTCCATATGGAATACTGCTTAAAAAGTGTGGTGGTGCGGTGCAAAGGGCTGTTGTGTTTTTACCACCGAGTCCCTGATGTTGCACGGCCTCTTGACAAAATGCCGGAATTCTCCTTTTAAAGATTTTCACACAGATCTCGGTTTCTCGAGGTCACTGAGTATATCCAACCCCAGCACGAATAATAGATTAACCAAACATGACAATACAACGAATCCTTGTGATACTGGGTTGGAGGAACTGGTAGGGGGACAGTGGTTAAGTGCTCTTAACAGTCTTCTGTAATAAACTCCTGGTTCGCCTCCAATATCACCACTTTCTTTCGAAAATTCTAAAACAACGATGTTTTTCAATACTTCAAAATAACATTTGATAAATGAACCTTACATTTTTTCAGTTGCCATAGGTGTGTAGATTTGAACAAAATCTGTTTTGGTTCTTAACAGGAGCATTTACTGCCTGAAATATCCGATTTTGTTTACCACGCTCGGAGGTTAGTGCTGGCCTGTTGGGTCGCCTATTTACGCCGTTTCAACAGCACATGAACGGTTAGACCGAGAATTCTCGTCATGAAATTAAAATTGAACTGGAGCTCCAAGCGGATGTGTTCACGCAGCATTACAACACTGTTTACAGCTCTTTGAGTCACGGTAAAATGTAATTTTTGGTACATGGCTAATTTAGATACACCTATGGTGTGGGTGCTTGCGTTTCTTTAGGAATCCGCCGTCTTGGTTTGTATAGAAATGCATATTAAAGGGGTGGTTCAGGATTTTGGACATAGGACCTCATTTCCAAGTAAGCAAGTGTGATATTTATCAGTGGAGACCGTTTTCAACACGTTTCATCCAGTCCTTCTAATTGCAGAGTTCGCAGGTGCTAGGCTAGCGCAAGTCAACGGTATGTGCTAGCCTGCCACTAAAAACAGTCTTACCTACTCCAAAGGACACTCGAGGCAAATTCCAGACAATTTTTACACTAAGTTTTTTACACTTTAATTTGTACACTTTAAGTGTCCAAGCTTATGTCAATAAAACACACCAGGCTCTGAAAACAAAAATCAGGGAACACAAGAGTAGCCTAACGTTAGATACAATGATGAAAAGAGTACTTTGGATGTTAAGATAACAAATCTTCAGAAAATGTGGGGGAAAGGGGGAAATGAGTTAATCAGCTGGCTCCATCCCTGTAGGATGTATCATGAGTGCTAACTGCGTTTGTAAGTGAATCTGCGGAAGACCAAAGAGTTGAAATATTATTCCCCAAGCATGACAAAATAAAACAGAAAAAAGAAAAGAAGCAAGACGTCTGCAAACTCAGACGTCATCCTACTTCTTCAGAACATACAGTAGTATGTCCCTTAACTGTGCCCCACGTGTGGGTTTTGTTCAAAATAGATAACAAAGAGATTATTTGAAAAATTGACAATACACATTGTATTTCGGTAATGAGAGTTAATTTATTTAAAATGGGATTAAAAATTATATAAAACATGCATTTTGATGCACTGCACTGTTCATTTAATGTACTTGTGTAAATGAAAAAAAGTGCACAAAATTGTTTCTTACTAATGGTCTCCTTTTGTCATTTACCATATTGGTAATGAGAATTATTCTGGATCATGCTACCATAATATTGAAATAAAGTTATTAAATTGTTTTACTATAATACTTTTATCAGAAAATAAAAGTTCACATTCTATTTAGTGACTTAAAGGACAAGTTCGGTATTTTACACTTAAAGCCCTGTTTTCAGAGAGTTTATGATTAAATAGAACGTTTAAGATTGAAATTTGGACACATGCTGCTGTCCTGAGAATTTTCGGTTTCTGTGGTAGCCCCCCCTCCTCCACAATGCTGCATAGGTGCACTGGAACAATCCTTCCTAAAATGCATTAAACTTTCGTTTACAAAGACATAAAACTCACCGAGTGGTAAGGGGTGTTCGCTGATATGCTCACACAAAAATCGCTGCAAAAGATGCTTTCCAACAAGTGTTTTACCATGCATTGTAAAACTGTGGAGCTATTTTTCCAAACGCCTCACACCCTACATTCTTCCGTTGAGAGCTTGACTAATAGACACTCCAGCCCCGTTGGTGGCGATAATGCACCTTACACCGTCTGGCAAATTACAATCAAACCACTGGCATTTCATTGAATACACAGAAGAAGCAGAAGATCGCTGTCTTGAAGTATTTTGGAACAGACGGCTAAAAATTAGGCGATTTTGTGCAGTTCCGAATTGCGGGAAAATTCATAGCAAAAAAAGTTGTCACAGACTTCCTTTCAACGATCCAGAAAGGCTAAAGTTGTGGCTGGAATTTCTGGGGTTGGATGTGAGCACACCTGTTGAGAATCTGCAGAAAACTGATCACCTTGTCTCTGCGGTCTGCATTTTACTGAACTTCGCTGGAGGTCGAAAGAAATTGCCCAAAAAGCTCTTTCGCCTGAGAAATACAGCGGTTCCCACCATAGACATAATATTCACCCCTTGCAGACACGTGACTTAAGTCACGTGACGGCTCCATGCTGGACGGCAAAAAGATGGGAGAGGGACGGCAAATTACATTATGTCATAAAGATTATGATGAACTGAACACCATTACTATAACATCTTTGTAGTTCAATGTATTGCTGTTTGGGGTCTGATAGTCAAAGAAGATGCCAGTGGTGTTGTTAGATGAAATGGGTCATGATCGCAAATGTAAAGTTATTAAAACTGGTGGTAACAGCAAGGGGCTACTGTAATTAACATTATGGTAAATGAACACCCATAAGTATTTCTGGACTAAAATATTGCAAAGCGATTTGGTTACTTTATTTGTCTTGCTTTTATCAGTTGTAACATAGTCAAAACGTTAAGAATGTCATATCAGAACATGAAATAATAACTAGCTGCCACACTTAGAAGCTAGCTATTCTAGCTAACGTTTATCGTAGCTCATAGTGCTAGGGCTAATGTAACTTCGTCAGTTTGTTCGTTGCCCATTTAATAAACTTACTTCTTACATGTCTTAAATTAAAGAATTGAAAGAAATAGGAAATTAAAAAAAAACTTGAACGGTATTATCTGTTTACATTCAGATCTTGCCAAAGACTTTGCCTAAGTGCTATCTGCCGTCCTGTTCAGAGTCTATGGTTGCTATAGCAACCACTGCTGTGCTTTATACACTGAGGAGATATAAGCATGCAATTGTGGTTGAAATACTCCCGAAACACAAAGAAAACAAACCAAAATATATCTATGCAAGAACATGGGATGTTGTTGTATTCCAAACAATAAGCCAACAGTCCTGGAAGGGCATTACTACGGTTAAATCTCACTATAATCTCCTAGCTGTGCGATATGTCCCATTACAACCCATTGATTTGATTCGTATTCTTGCCGTCCACTAGGCTATTTTGCTGTGGCGCGAACAAAACGTGACGTCACTTGCAAGGGGTGAATACATAGACGCCGCATCGGCTACTCCTTACTAGCGCTGACGAGATTTGGAGCCGCCATCTTGGCCCGGTCATCCACTCCACTCAGTGTAATCTGTTTGGCCGGTAAGATGAGCTGTCAGCGCACTTAATTAATCATATCTCACTGAATACCGAACAGATTCTCACTCGGTTTTTTTTGCTGCAAAGGTCATACATGTAGCTATGATACAGGACACATGATTTAGCGTATTTTAATATTCATAGTGGGTTTAACAGTAATAGAATATTCTGATATATGATATAAAGTGACCTGACGTCCGATATCAAAACTGGGAACATAATCCATGTTTGACAGCATAGACAAAACTAGTTTGATACAAGTTTAATGAGTTAAATATAGTTCACGGTTGACAGAAAAGTTCCATCAACAGCATTATTCACAGAAAGGTTCTATAAACATTTAAGTGAGATCAGTGCCATTTAGACATCTGAGGGGTATTCCAAGTAGGCCTATGTGGTTTAGTGACAAATTTGGGTAAATTGACAGAATAAGTTGTAAACCTCCCAGTAGAAAAGCTGTATACAGGAAACATGGTTGTGTGTATTTTAATATTCATAGTGGGCTTAATAGTAATAGAATATTCTGAGATATGATATATAAGTGATGACATCCAATATAAACACTGGGAACATAACTAATCCATGTTTGACAGCATAGACAGAAACGGGTTTGATACAAGTTTTAATGGGTTAAATTGACAGAAAAAATCCATCAACATTTTCAGTTCAGTGCCATCAAAAATAAAGTTTGATGCACAGACATTGGTGTGGCATAAAAGGAAATGGAGTAACTGGGTTCAATATCAACAGCATTTGTTAGACAAGTTCCATAAATATTGTAAAGTGCAATTTTGTAGGTTTGTTTCTGATCCTTAAAAAACAGACATTGGTTTGGCATAGTAAGTGTAACAGTTCATCAATTCAAGACAAAAAGGTGACTTGTCACTTGTACAGTGTCAATGGGTTCATCAACAGCATCTGTTATTTACAGTTCACAGAAAGCTTTCAGCCCCAATGAAGAGATTAAATAAATAGGAATTAAGAAACATTTTAGAAACTGCTAAGATCCGCCCCGTTCATTGCAATCAGTAAAGAATCGGGGAGTGTCTGCAGGCTCAGTGAGACAGAGGTTACTGTCATGCAGTTGGTTCTATGATTTCGATAACTGGTGCATGTAATTTTGTATGTTCCCACCTTGCTAAAATTGCAATATAGTGTATATAGTATAGTATATAGTGAAATTGGGTAAACTCCCTAAAAGAGGACTGAGTCAACCAGACGATGGGAAAATGGGACACAGAGTGGTGAATGCAGGTGATGAAGGTGGAGCTCATAAATCAAATATTCAATCACAGTGTAGCAGATGCCCTGCAATACTGCAATGAAGAGCTGCACCTTCCTCAGTTCCAGGGATGTGAGGAGACTATTCAGTTCATTCACAGTCTCCTTGAGCAAGGCAGTTGTTCTGGGGAGATATAAAATAAATAAATGAAAGGAATTTGTTGGGCAATCTTTTTCTTGTTAGCTAAACTATAAATGACATGAATAAACACTACACAATATACCACCCAGTCAAAGTGTTGGGCAAACACAGCAGTAGGCTAGTTCTCTACATAGGAAGCTACTTTAAATTGTGCCAATTACACATGACAAGAAAAGTGTAGCTTGTGTGGCTAAGCCACTTGATAAATAAAGAAGTTAAGCTATTGAAAAGTTACTTTATTCAGGAAATAGTGAAGCTACCAACACGCTTTTGCCCAATAGGCTACAGTCTGTGCCACTTGTGTAAAATTCGCCGGCCAAATCTAGTATGATTTATTTCTACAATAGCCTTTTTGTGTCAGTTGTAATCTAAGTAGGGATGGGCAAAGCGAGGCTTTATGAAACACTGAAACGTTCGAAGCAATTGTGCCGAATTGTTCCGAAGCTTTGAAACAATTCTGACACCTCAGAGCTGTTTAGGGTGAAACAAATCTGTCAAATGCTTCGTATTAGAGCTGCAGTCTTTAAAGTTCGTGGCTCGCTGTATTACCTGTGTTCAGTCTTTGTCAAAAGCTAAGCAGCATGCCCTTGGTCAAATACTGGATGGGAGACCACATGAAGTCACAATAAAGGGACTCTTATTGCTGCCACTATGTGTTCTCTAAATCACTTTCTTCTTATAAAAACTCTCGATTTTTGACCATTCTGAGAGTTTAGTTGAAATTGTATGATTAATGGTGAAGTAAGAAAACATAAACAGATACGATCTGAAACAATACCTTACAAATCAAACGGGGATTGAACCACATTTGAGCAGCCTGGGCTACCGTGCAAAAAACACCCTCACTACCACTACACCATCATGGTTGTTGCTTAAGAGAAAGCTACACTGTTAATTGAACGCGCGGGCACGCCTGCCAACACCGGTGAAATGCAATCATTTTACTCATTTTACTTTGATGTATTTATTAGGTTGGTCCAACATACAGTACCTCAGAATTATTGGCACCTCTGCTAAAGTTGATGCCAGTAGAAAAATGAGGAAATATCCAACTTATAGATAAGGACTCCTGGTTTGATGCTCAGATTTGATGCTCAGATGCTTGATTTGATGGTAATTTTGATACCATAGATTTAATAGAGACCCAGTCAGACCAATAGTATGAAAAATCAGGAACAGAGTTTATTTACAATGATGCACATCAAGGGAGAGACAGCATGACTTCACCTAAAGATCCACCAGCTGCTCTAACTAGACAAGGAAATAGTTAGGGTTTAAGTATCCTTCCAGGCTGACGGGAGATGGTGTTGGTCATCCCATCTCACGTGGACTACACTGAATCAGACCCTGATTAGTGGCAGCCTGGCAATCCGGAGCAGATAGACGCAGCCATACAGAACAGTGAAACACTGCAAAGTCATAATATTCCTGCTTATCTCTAAACACAGTCACACATAGATATACACAGGGACAGTACAGATATCATACAGTCATTACATAGAATCATACTTTTAGTATCAAAGTGACTCACTAATGAGAAATGTAGAACATTAAACCACATATTGGAATATTGGACATAATGCAGAACATTAAACCATATATTGGAATATTGGACATAATGTTCTATTCCACTTTCTCTCAGATTAGATTATATTAGATTAGATTAAACTTTATTGTCATTGTGCAGAGTACAACAATGAAATGCAGTTTGTGTCTAACCAGAAGAAAAGATATAGTGCAGTGTAGACAGTAGTATACAGTTATTTTCAGAAGGTGGTTTAGAGTAGTATAAATTAAATATAAGTATGTGCAGTGTATTAGCAGTAACCTTATAAGAGCAGAATAAATATGTCTGTAATATGAACAA
Organism: Alosa alosa; assembly: GCF_017589495.1. Lineage (NCBI taxonomy): Eukaryota > Metazoa > Chordata > Actinopteri > Clupeiformes > Clupeidae > Alosa > Alosa alosa. The sequence goes on along the minus strand of NC_063195.1, from coordinate 20,088,915 downwards.
TGTATGATCATGTACAGATATGTGCAATGTAGTGGCAGTATACATTATAGTAGTAAGAACAATATAGATATATGCAGTGTATTAACAGAATATATTACAGAAAAACTGAATAAATATGGATATTTAGTATGAACCATATAAACAGATATGTACAGTATGTACAGCTATGTGCAGTGTGGTAACAGTACCATCGTAGTGCAGAAACAGTAACATTATAATAGTAGGCCTATTAAGAATAAGTGCCGGATGAAGAGCAGTAGAATAGTAATAGTAGAGCAGTAGCAGTAAACAAATAGACACTATGGATGATTGATGCTCATTGAGCTCAATGCAAATCAAACCAGCTATAATAGGCTAACTGAAATAAAACCATGCCAATCTGTATGGTGAAGGGTATGTGATGATGTGGAGCTATTTTCATTCCAAAGGCCAGGGGAACTTTATCAGGATGCATAGTATACTGGATCCAATAACTGGCCTTTAAAAATAAAACTCTACCTGTCTCTATGGGAATGTAACATAGGGGTGCCAATACTTATGACCCTATTTTAATGAAGAAAATTTAGTTATTTATGATACATTAATCATTCACAAAGAAAATTGGTGTCCTTATAGGTTAAATATTTCCTATTTCTTTTACTTAAGGCATTAAGATCAATTTCCAAAAGATTTACATTCCTCTTTATAGTCAACTTTAGCAGAGGTGTCAATAATTATGAGGTACTGTATGTTGGACCAACCTAATAAATACATCAAAGTAAAATGAGTGATTGCATACAGTAGGCATGGTAGGCTACATGACCGCAGGCCTGGCATCCCCTAAGGCCTAGGCTACCTCAAAACTGCTTTTGCCACCTTACAGTAGTTCCCAGGTGGTCCCGAGTTAGTGGATGCCTAATTATGCTGGGTGCAAAATCATCGGATGCTCCTCTCAGACTAACCTCTTTGTGAACAAAAGTTATTTAAAGTGTTTTCTGCATAAGACATGTCCTTTTTAACCATCTCTTCTATATCCCTCGCAACACTTCCCAAGGCCGCCATATCTAACAGGTATTTTTTACCAAGTTAGCCTAAGACTATGATGCGAGCTTCTAGGGCCTCCTCTAGCGAATAGGCTTCATTGAATAATGATCGTCGAAATTTAAGACTAATTTCGGTATTTGTATTTTGATGTTTTGAAACCGATTAGGAAAACGGAAAACGACTTGATTCTCGTTTTTCGATTTTGTATTTTAAAACGGAAATCAAATAATCCTTCGTTTGATGTTTTGTTAATTTTCATTTCCGAAACGGAAATCGATTGGCCAGAAGATCCACTGACCGTTTGCGATGGTCCGTCGATTTGAGCAGGAACATGCTGCACAGTACTGGCATCTTGTGTCTTCTGCTGCAACGCAACGAGTAGTATGACCGGTCCAAGATGGCGGCCGCATTTCTCGTTTCCAGCAGCCAATGCAGCGTCTATGTATATTATGCCTATGGTTCCCACATTACCTCCTGGGACGACAGAGTTGGAAGAACTTGGGGTAAGGTTGACATTTTGTAACGTAACGTTTGTAACAGGCGGAAAATGAACTTATTTGTCATGTCCAGAGAATGTCTAATAAGGGGAGAACTGCCACTCTCGGAAAACTTCCGGTTTCTGAACTGGTTGCAGTTCCTTCTGTGGTTCCACATGAGGGCGCTCGTCCACGAGTGCATAATGCATGGAGGTCTATGGAGCTGTACCCCTCAAAATCCACTTTATTCGGGATATAATTTTTTTTCAAGTAATTTGAGTATTGTATTCGAAAGGGGAGGCAAAGAAAATACACTTGGTTGAAGTCACTTAATTGTTCTTAAAAGCCTTTCAAATGTGTCAATGACGTCATTCATTAGCACAATGCTAGCGTGTTATGTGCAACAACGACCCAACCTGTAAGAAATCAAAAGGACATAAGTACTCGTTCATTCAACTTTTGACCTATAACCCATGTTGAAGTTATACAAACTACAATCAAATCTGAGATTTGTCAACGACAATCAGGTGAAAGAGACAATTTTAGCCGTCTAGCTCCATTGACTCCCATTCATTCTGCACTCATGGCGATCGCCCCCAGTGGAACTCTGGTGGAACTGCATCCAAAATTCGGTACAATGGGACTTAATACGGAGTGGCAAGGCTCTCCGTAGACGGGCTCTGGTCATGTCCATAACCTGTCATGTTCACATCATAAGCCTAAACCTAGCCTACATGAATAATTTGGCTACATGATTTTGTAAGTTTACTATTTTTTTGGCTGTGGAACTTTCATGATGAAAGCCTACGTGAATCATTACGTTATCATTCACATCGTGCAAGTTCCAAGACATTTTAGCATTAGCCATGGTTGAACGTGACAATAATTTGGATAGCGTAGTAGCCTACGATACCGCGACTGCATAAGACAGAAAGAATACAAACTCTATATCCGTTTCCAGCGGAGTAATACCGTACCTCACAGCACATCCAATACAAGTTAATGGAGTTGGACAAAAACTACGATAAAACCTATTGGAAAGAATCTTTTGCAGCGATTTTTGTGTGAGCATATCAGTGAACACCCTTGACCACTCGGTGAGTTTCACGTCTTTGTAAACGAAAGTTTAATGCGTTTTAGGAAGGATTGTTCCAGTGCATCTATGCAGCGTTGTGGAGGAGGGGGGGGGGCGCTACCACAGAAACCGAAAATTCTCAGGACAGCAGCATGTGTCCAAATTTCAATCTTAAACGTTCTATTTAATCATAAACTATCTGAAAACAGGGCTTTAAGTGTAAAATACCGAACTTGTCCTTTAAATCAAAAAATCAATCAAATGAGGTAGATAATATTTTGATGTCAGTTTTACAGGCTTTGTGAGATTCACCCATTTTGTAGCAACACTACTAAGAAAGAACTACAACAACGTAAATTTTAACCATTTAATTAAATAACTATATACAAACAATACAACTGTTGAAAGACTATAAAACAAGGAAACTATAGCTCCTCCTGAGCGTCCTCCACTTCTTGGTGCCCGCAGTACTGGCCGTCTGGAGCTGGGTATTTCTGGCGGATAGCCTGCACGACACAAGCAGGTAACACGACACAACGCCCTCTGCCCAATCTCTCTCCTTGCAGGACCCACTCAAGAAAGTGGCTGTAGGCTGTTAGGCGAAATTGTCTAGACAAAACATTGAGCACAAAGTGAGTTATGGTATTTAAGCCTAGCGTGCCACAGTAGCTAACATAAATGCAAGCTATTTGTGCAATGAACATGCCACGTTAGCGTGTTAGCAAGAGTACTCCTTGACATAGTAACAAAGAAAACAAACTTACTTTACAGAAAGACGTCCATTTGGCCCTGTAGGCTTTGGATGTCGTTTCCAGTTGACCTTAGGTATTCTAAAGTAGGTCTCCAGGACGCCACTATCCATATGGGGTGCGAAACTCGGTGATCAACAACACACACGTCCGTGTCATCCTCCGATTCCGTGATTTCCTCCAGTGGAAATTGGCACCGCTGGAATTCTCGGCAGCAGACAGACTCTTGTTCTGTGTCCATTGGCGCACAGTTAGAGCACAGGCACCACCAATCCGCACCAGCTCGAGCCATTGCAGCTCCTCGTCCGCGGCAGGCAGGTCGTCTGCCTCGGCTGTTGTGGCAGCAGCTTCAGCCACCTCCTGTTCCTCCATAGCCCTCAGCTGCTCGCCGCTATATTGTGGCTCATAAAGATAGCCACGAACATCCGTTTCTACATAACTTCTTCAAAATCCCAATCCTCCATATTGCATCCGTCTGCGTATTCGGTAGGGCCTACCTTCGGCCATGTTTTCTGCAGGTCTCCGCCAGTGACGTCACTGATCTGTGTTAGGTCTGTTAGCGCATTAGGTCCAACCCCCTTTGGGCGGGGTTGAAAGGGTGGGAACTAGCGCTTGTAGTCTCAACATTGCGTCATTGTGGGAGGAAGTGTAAAGAGGTGAATACGGATTTCTCGTCTCAGGGGGAAATGAGAGAATGTTGCATAACCATTCAAAAGTATGACTAGGTTTCTAACAATGCAAAGCTTAATGCAAATGGATGGAAAGGTCTATCGCGATGGCGGGTTAACGTCACTTCTGTTGACATTCAAACAAAACAGAGAGCTAGCTCGCTACTCCCTCCACCTTCACCAGTGCAATTGAAACTCTCCTGAACGCGCATCTCGTCGGTTATTGGTTGGAACACTTTATTTTGCGTTTGAGTGGTTGGCAACACTTGTTGATAGCAATTGATCACTGATCTCAGAGCCTAGGCCAGGGCTATTCAATTAGTTTGTAATGGGGGCCAGTTCATGAAAAGCATCACAACTGAGGGGACGGAGAAATGCGGCTTGAAATTTGAGTAATCACATTACAGCTGTAGATAGGCTACAATGAAGTACAACAGCAGCTATATGGGTGTTCAAATGTTGTATTTTGTGCATGCATCCCAACATCTTCAACTGGTTGTTGATGGCTAATATGGAATGAAATCTGTGATAAGATAACAGTAATGGAATCTGTGCTTTGCACAGTAACTGCTAGGTTCAAGATTTCCAGTGAGTACAAACAGGATAGAACACTGTAGCTCTTCTGACGTATAGGCCTACTTGTTACATTTGACGTTCCCATCATTTAAATGAGATGACCGTGACCTCTAGATTTTTTTTAGCAGTGGGGGCAGGCCAGTCATAATAGCCTAATAATAATAATAATAATAATAATAATAATAATAATAATAATAACACGGGGGTCCGGGGGTGTCTCCCCCGGGTTTTTTTTTTCTTTTCTGGTTGCTAATCACACTATTTTAACAAGTTTTGAGAGGGACAGGCCCATCTTTTTTTCTGACGTACGTCACGTTACCCCATGCATTATACCAAATATCACTGCTTGAATGAAAAACATAGCCTACTGAACATGGGCATAGTTCACGATGACAATGAAAACGTTTAGCCTACTTGGTTTCTGACAGAAATTACGTTTTGAAACACAACCACGGCCTTTATTTGGTGAACGGAGGTGCAAAGCATCTCCTTCACTTTCTTTGGTTATTATATAGTCTACGATTCGCTTTAAGCACAAAACATTTTGCCGTCGCCACATTTACAAACGCAATTTACCTTCGTTAGGCTATCGGTGATACTTTTTTGCTTCGAATCGCAATTGAGTGCGCATTTAACATGCCACATGATTTCCAAGAGTGCGCATTTAATGTGACATGCCACATGATTTCCAAGAGGCCTTTAGACAGGCTCATTTCTGACTTCACTAGACTATTATTGCATTATGTTGTAAGACGTGAAGAAATGAAGGACAACGGCAATAGCCAAGGCGACGCACAAATTCATCATTCACTAAATGGACACAGAGAGACTCCAAGTTTTTCTTTCGCTAGATGCAAGAGTGATGCAAGAGTGCAGAACAGCTCATGCACTGCTAGAGCTTACTTTTTTTTTTTTAAAGGGCCAGTACAAATGACCTTGCGGGCCGGACTCGGCCGGGCCGCCAATTGAAGAGCCCTGGCCTAGGCTGTCTACAGAGATGTGTTTTTTTGATGGCCTGCTTATGGGATGGGCAGCTAGCGAATCGTTAGGAAAGATTAGATGAATGTGATCATTTATGTTTGGGCCTGCAATCGCTGATACAACCTTTATTGTATTTTGATAAATGCTCTTAATAATATATACGCATATAAATAATAACATTAGCGGAATGGATGTCAGGTGTAAACATAGTAAAAGGGAATGCATTTTAAAACAAGTGTGTACAGTATGTGGAGGCTTCAGTTGCAGTTCCTCTGGAGACTATGTCTTGTCTGCAGCAAAATCCGACATCAGGTTCTCCTGTGTCTCCTGCTAAATCAAAAATTAGGGCCTTCTCTCATAGAGTCCGTGTCTCCTGCTAAATTAGGGCCTTCTCTCATAGAGTCCGTGTCTCCTGCTAAATCAAAAATTAGGGCCTTCTCTCATAGAGTCCGTGTCTCCTGCTAAATTAGGGCCTTCTCTCATAGAGTCCGTGTCTCCTGCTAAATTAGGGCCTTCTCTCATAGAGTCCGTGTCTCCTGCTAAATTAGGGCCTTCTCTCATAGAGTCCGTGTCTCCTGCTAAATTAGGGCCTTCTCTCATAGAGTCCGTGTCTCCTGCTAAATCACTTGTGTCTCCAGTATAGTCTGTGGTGTCCACACCTCCAATATTCGACAGATGCATGTCTGAGTGTTGTTTCTTTGTGTTTGATTGACATTTTCTACAAAAATAGCAGAAATGTAGCTACCATGAGGATTGAGGAATCATTTGATTTCCTCTACAAAGCTATATTTATGAAATAAAATAAAGCACATTGTTTAAAGCACAGGGTCTTAAAGCTCCAGAAAGATGAGCTGAGCACTATCTGTCATCTTCATTCATGCTTTACCCTGATCAAAGTTTAAATGAATCTAGATACCCTTCATGACTAAACACCACAAATAAGAAAATTTCCTTTAACATATTAAAAAACTTACTTGTGTACACACCAAATGGAGATGGCTGAAACAATAAAAATCACTGGTATCACTGTTTCCAAGATGATTGGGATGTTTGGTGTGCTTAAACTGCCGTCATCCACAACCTCATACCGCAAACTTGGGCCAAAGACCTGCTGCATCTCTGCCAGAACATTCTCCTCATCATCCAGTAGTTTACTGCAGGAAAAACACACACACACACACACACACACACACACACACACAGAAACACACAGGTGCATGCATGTTAAAGTGACCAGCAGATAGCTCTACTTATACTGTAGGTTCTACATAGCTTCTACACCAACTAATGTCCTAATGTGTAGCAATGGTAAATAAATTCTTACGTTTGAACGGTCTCTTTTGGTATGACATTGGTTCCATTGATTTCCGTGGCTATAAAACTGACGTAGGTCCTTGGAGTGTTCTTTCTCTGGAGTGTGTGGATCTCTATGGTGCGACTCAGGGCCAACCCTCCCCTGCTGCTGCTCACACTGATGATGTTCACAGACCAGCCGAGGGCCCTCTCTAGAGCTCTGAGAGAGAGAGAGAGAATATATGAGGGTAAGTGTGTGTTAGAGAGAGACATAGCTCTACACGCCTACCAAATTTGGTGTGTGGTGACCACCAGACTCAGTGACATAAGGGGGTGCTAAGGAATCCCTGGGCCGCACTCGGGACCAAGCCACTGTCCCTTACTAACAGGTGTGACGACTGATCTATGTGCCCATGGCAACCACCTCAAAAAAGGCAAAACTATTTGTAGACTGTAATAATAATTGTGGGCCCTTGCAATAATAATAACTAGATGTACCGCAGAGCGGTACAAAATATGACCGCCGCCCAGTCCAGCACATTTTTTCCACAAAAAGAAATCACGCTGAAAGGCCTATATGATTCTAACTGTCTCACTAAATTGCATTATCCACACTCAATTCTCACTGGTATCTGCTAGACAACAAGTACCAAAACATGATTAGTTCATAGATTTCACATGAAAAATTCATTTTATACAACCCCACCTCCATCTTGCCTGTTCATAATTCTGAGAAATTCTTGATTGTTTGTGTTATGTTTATGTTATGTGTGTGTGTGTGTGTATGTGTGTGTGCGTGCTTGTGTGTGTGCCTGCGTATGTGCCTGTGCATGCAAGCGTACATATGTCTACTGTGTGAGTATGTGTTATACGTATGATTACTGTGAATGTATGTGTGTGTGTGTGTGTGTGTGTATCTGTTTGTGCACATGTGTGCACATGAAATGGGTTAACATGACCCCTGGAGGCAAACATACGGAAAACGGTCATCCTAGGCCCTACAGTTCTCAAGATATTCACAGAGAACTGTGTCTGCCCTACCCTCCTTTCGGGGGGTCCAGTCCAGCGGGGGGGGGGGCTACAGATCAAAACGAAAAACGACGGTTCCATGCTATCCATGTGGGGTTACATGCCCACCAAGTTTTGTGTACCCCGGTCTTTCAGTGTCCCAGGAATCCTTGTTGGTGTACGTCACTAAATGTACACATAAATTATTTTATTGTAAGGCCCCCCCATGAATGAAAATACACAAAACTTGGCATGCATTCGGAGGGTGTCATAATGATCCTACACTTTTATTTTCGTGCAGTTTTGACCTTGTCAGCCAGAGATATTGTGATGAAAACACCTAATTTTTTGCTTTTTAATTTTTAACTAGGTGGCACTATACATGAAATAAGTGGTACTGGGATGGGTTGACATGCCCCCTTAAGACCAACATACATAAAAAAGGTGGACCTCCTAGGCCCCACGGTTCGAGAGATATTCACAGAAAACTGTCTCCGGCCACATACAGGCCAGTTGGTGTATAGTAACATAAATTAATTTATTGTGTGGCCCCCATCAAAAGCGAATTCCACAAAACTTGGCGTGCATACAGAGGGTGTCATAATGATCCTACACTTCCATTTTCGCGGTTGTTTGACTATGTTAAATCACAGATACCTGCGATGACAACACCTCATTTTTACTTTTTGTGTTTAACTAGGTGGTACTTTACATGAAATGAATGGTTATGGAATGGGTTGATCAACATACAAAAAAAGGTCCTCCTAAACCCTACGGTTCTCAAGATATTCACAGAGAACTGTGTCTGCCCTACCCTCCTTTTCGGGGGTCCAGTCCAGCGGGGGGCTACAGATCAAAAAACGAAAACAACGGTTCCATGCTATCCATGTGGGGTTACATGCCCACCAAGTTTTGTGTACCCCGGTCTTTCAGTGTCCCAGGAATCCTTGTTGGTGTACGTCACTAAATGTACACATAAATTATTTTATTGTAAGGCCCCCCCATGAATGAAAATACACAAAACTTGGCATGCATTCGAGGGTGTCATAATGATCCTACACTTTTATTTTTCGCGGCAGTTTTGACCTTGTCAGCCAGAGATATTGTGATGAAAACACCTAATTTTTTGCTTTTTAATTTTTTAACTAGGTGGCACTATACATGAAATAAGTGGTACTGGGATGGGTTGACATGCCCCCTTAAGACCAACATACATAAAAAAGGTGGACCTCCTAGGCCCTACGGTTCTCGAGATATTCACAGAAAACTGTCTCCGGCCACATACAGGCCAGTTGGTGTATAGTAACATAAATTAATTTATTGTGTGGCCCCCCATCAAACGGAATTCCACAAAACTTGGCGTGCATACAGAGGGTGTCATAATGATCCTACACTTCCATTTTCGTGCAGTTTTGACTATGTTAAATCACAGATACCTGCGATGACAACACCTCATTTTTACTTTTTTGTGTTTAACTAGGTGGTACTTTACATGAAATGAATGGTTATGGAATGGGTTGATCAACATAAAACAAAAAAAAGGTCCTCCTAAACCCTACGGTTCTCGAGATATTCACAGAAAACTGTGTCTGCCCCACCCTCCTTTCGGGGGGTCCAGTCCAGCGGGGGGGCTACAGATCAAAATGAAAAACAATGGTTCCATGCTATCCATGTGGGGTTACATGCCCACCAAGTTTCGTATACCCCGGTCTTTCAGTGTCCCGGGAATCCTTGACGGAAATTTGGGCATGCGAAAAAGAAAGAAAAAAAAATCTGACTAAACCTATATGACCGCTTCGCTGCGCGGCGGTCATAATAATACTCTCCACGCTTGGCCAGAATCAAATTGGAACAAACCCCACAAGCATTACAGTTGTTTACATCCAGTAATGGCCGTGACTCACTCCTTCATCTCGAGGGATTTGTTCTGCACAGTGCCAATCTTCTGGTTCAGAGAAATCACCACAACATCTCTGCTTTCCCATATCATCACCTGTGGATTTAATGGCATACAGCCAGTCAGATTTACAATAGTATGAATGTGACTTCTGACATTGACCACGTTTTAATTCTCTTGTTACAAATTGGTTTATATTATATAATATTAACTGATGTTGACATAATCTGATTGGGTCTTAACAATTTGGTAGAGAATCATTTTAATATTTACAATCTTTTAATTATGTATTATCAATAAACCTCTAATTCCTCTGTCAATTTTGGCCAGTTCTGACAAAGACCACATTATTATTCTCTTGTTACGCAATTGTTTCTATTATATAGAATGAACTGGTTGCTCTTTGATCTTTTTAGTCCTATGTCCATTTTTTGTAGTTCCTCCTACCTTGACTGTCGTTGTGTCATTGAGGCCATGTGGGTCTGATGCCATCACCTGCAGAGAAACATTCTCTATCTGACCAGCAGCAGACACTACATACACCTGTCCACTAGATGGCTCCACAGCAAACGTTGCGCTGGACTCTGTGGCCTGACATGAGAGATGTATTGGAAGGAGGGTTGATAGATGTATGCAGTTAAATGGATTGTGCACATTACAGCAACAGTTTGAATGTATGACATTATCATAATTATTACACGGCTCTTAATGCTGCAGAATGCTCCATTCACGTTTCTCAGCAAAAGCCACAATGAAACAGTAACAAATAAATGTAAAGAGTCATATTGTGGAGTTCAATTTTTCGTTCTGGCAAGTAGCCATGTAATTAGCGGGATAATGTCCAGAACACCAGTCATTATCGGCTGGCGCGTCGGGGTCCTGTTCACCTTGTCGGTAGGCCTACTTATTTTCTGTTATTACACGGCTCTTCACAAGGCAAGTAAAACGCTCCATTGACTTGAATGGGATTTCCCAAAGTTCTAGCGGTCATTATTTCTTAGGAAAGGACCTCTGAAAAAAATAATGACCGCTGTCAATGGCAACGGAGTTTGTGCTTCAAATTCAGGTCTTTCATATCACTACGCAAGGACTGGAACTTCATTCAAAAGTGAAAGCAGACGGTTGATCAGCTGTGTTCTAAAGAATGTTTGATTCAAGTTCAGCGTGTGTTGTTGCAAACTATTTGTTTCTCAGGAAATGCCACGATGAACGGTAACAAATAGGCTAGGCTATGTAGGCTAAAGTCATATTGTGGGGAGTTTATTTCGTTTTGGCAAGTAGCCGTGTAATAAGCGGGATAATGTATAGAACGCCGGTCATTATTGGGCAAATATGTCCCTTCAGGGCGGAACTAGACCCCTCCACTGCGCGTCGGGGTCCTGTTCGTCCTGTCGGGACTTATTTTCCCAATAATGACCGGCGTTCTATACATTATCCCTTACATATCGTTCACTTAGAATTATAAGGTTCTATTTTTGTCAAAATTGAATTATTGACATATTCTTATTGAGGTTGGGTGAGGTGTTTCTTGAAGTTATTGCTTCACTTATTAATTTAGCTCTATGAAATTCTACAACTTTGAAGCTCAATATCACAGAACCTTATCATTCCAAGGGGGTGATATGTCTTATTTCATTATTATCCATATCATAATTATTATTGTGAATCCTAATAATGTACCTTTAAAATGAGGGATTAAAATATCAAGTAACGTTTGAACATTAGACTCACCAGAAGGCTGTAGGTTATACGGTTGTTGATTGGACTGGCATCTGCATCCACTGCTTTCACTTGGACCACAACCTCACCCTCAGATAAAGTCTGGAAAAGAAAGAAGACAACACATGGATATATGAACTCCACTTACTGTAGTGGAATACGGTATAAAATATTTATGCTATTTAATTTCTTACCCCTGCTATATTTGCAATGTACTCCGCTTTTTCAAAGATTGGAGCATTGTCATTCAGATCTCTGATCCGTACTATTCGACCATTTGTCACCTTAACAACAAATATGTGAAAAGATGTGTCATAAACATGCGTACAGTTTTTCTCAGTCACTTTGGTGTATTTTTTTCTCAAATTATAATTAACATTTGCACAACAGTTTAAATTCTCAAAACAATTACAGCAAACTGCAACGCACAGTGGATTTACAGCATTGGCCATATGAAAATATGACCAATAAACAGTAAAACACTCCTTAGTCAGAGCTGTGCACCACTGTACATCTTTCAATACATCCTGACATATATTTACATATGCTAGACAGAATAAGTTATGACAGCTAGTTCAACACATTTGCATGTAATGACACAAGCGATGAAATAAAGCCAATTTGTTTTATGGAGTAGGACTATTCAGCAATTTCAACAAAAAAAACAGCAGACATTTGTACAAAATCAGCTGCATGGATGTACAAAATCAGTTGTATGAATGTACACAGTGAGGTGTGTGTGCTCACTGTGTGCTCTGTGAGTTCACTAATTCACAGATGGGATAAATGCAGAGACCAAATTCCGGTAACACTCCATAATAAGGTGCCATAATCAGGGGCGTCGCTAGCTATTAGAAACATTTGGGGCTAGAGCCTAGAACTTAAAGACCTTTTTGTCCGGGGGTTCGGGGGTTTCTCCCCCGAGAGATTTTGAAAATCGGGCTGATGAACATGCAATTTTAACCTACTTTGAGAATGAAAAGGAAGGCCAATTGTAATGACTCACGTCACGGCATTCTGAATATTTTGATGTTTAAAGACCGTGTAAGGAGAACGTCTCTTCTGCCAAAGTGCACCACATACAACACCCAAAATATGACATTAAAATAGCCTGTAGAATAAACATCGTCATGCACCTCTGTCAAGTGCACAGGTGTGAGCGTTGGTCTCGGGATAAACATTTGGACGTCATCCCCTTCAATTAATGGGCTATGGGTGCCTTGAAAGCAATGCATTTGGGTTGTGTAGGCTATCACGAACTTTTGCCCAAAGAAAAAGTTCCATTCTGTCAAAATCAAGCCCAACATGCATTGCTTGGAAGCCCCCTCAAACGAGGTCAGGTTTACCATATTTACTGCGCATGTGAGTCAATAGTAAATCACGATATATTGAAACTGAGCTGATCGAAATGTCCTCCTGGGTTGCGGGAGATGACACACTGTGAGTTTCCACTTCTTGTCCCTGCTCTGCCCTTTTTTTTCTCTAAAGAAACTTCTAATATCCATTTGTCCTTCTGTACACTTATTTCGCTAAGGCTAGTTAGTAGAAGCACGAAACAGCAATGCGTAATAGCGTAGAGGAGAATTGAAATTGCAACATTTTGCAACAAATGATTCTAAACCTGCCCAGATCACGTCAGATTTTCTTGCGCTGCTGTTAATGCACACAATGGACACAACACAAAAGTATCTAGCTTTTCTGATTAGCTTTGTGGAGAATTTATGGAATTTATGGTTTATGCTATATGGTCTTGTGGGGTGTATAAAGCACACCTCTTCTTCCACTTCATCCTTATTGGATACCTTTGTGGTTGGCTGTCCTGTAATTGGTGACCCTGTCTAGTGTTTGAAAGTAGTGTACTCTTTGCCTTTGGAAGTACTATTTGGTTGCTGCTTGAATTTGGTGAAATTTAGGTGTAACAGAGTTAGAAATATAGTTTAGTGTTTGTATGTGATTTTCGCCGTAATTAAGCAGCTTTTTTGAGATTGGTGTTTTGGAGCCCCCTTTGGAGATGCTGCGTTTTGTCCTTGCATTGTTGCCATAGCTGATCAGAAGCGGTATGCTTTGCATTGGGTAGGTTGACTGTATAAAGCACTCTCCACTTTGTTACAGTTTTGGTCTCAGTCCCTTCACTGTTTGACTAATAGTTATATATTACTAATACTTATTAAGGGTCCCCATATAGTTATATAACCAACTTTATTATTATAAGGGTCCCCATACTGATAGTTATATATTACTAATATATTAATTAAGCTCAACCAACTTTATTATAAGGGGCCCCACGCTTATAGCTATATACTACTAATATATTAATTAAGCTTAACCAACTTTATTGCAAGCGTTTCTGGCGCCGACAAGAGTGGCGGCATGTCAAGGTAGCTCCGTGTTTTTTTTTCTTGAATTTCCCCTTGGGGATCAATAAAGTATCTATCTGTCTATCTATTGTAAGGGTCCTATGGGGAGTGGTTCATATTGGGATAGGCAGAAGCACAGTTTAATATCAATTAGTTAAATAATAATAAGTCATTAACTTTTTTATTAACACATAGTTTGTAAATAAACATTTAACATTTAAATGATGTAATAACTGTTAATTAGTGCCAAAAATACATTTAGTTAACTATTAACACATATTAATACAATATGAGTTAATAGATTTGCTAAAACATTAACATACAGATTTTATGCAAACAACAATTATTTAATTGACGATGAAAAACCTATTAACTTGTGCCAAATAGATATGTTAGTAACAATTAACAAATATTAACAAAGGGTTAGGTAATTACTAGTTTGCTATTTATTATGGCACCTTTATTATGGAGTGTTACCCAAATTCCTTAAGTTTACTTGGCCAAGAAACCTGATTTACACATTTACACTATATTAGCATTACTATTTGCTCAAGATGGTGAGAAACAGCTTTAATGATGTGCACAAGTAAGATGATATGGAGTTCCAATAAACAGTTTTTTCAAATTTAAATTCTGATCTGAGAATTGTGCCAAGCAACTGAGATTGTGATGTGATGTGATGTGATGTGCTTTTTGTCCTGTAACTTACCCCAGTGGATGCACAGGTGATGGAGTAGGATAAGATACCTCCTGTCTAACATGGTGAAGGCAGATACATTAATAAATGCATCACAATTTCATTGAAAATGAAGATGAAACTTAAAATGACAATGAGGATTATTGCTTGGTTAAATTCAGAATTATAGTATGCTGGACATTATGTTATTTTCAGTCAGCCTCTGTAGAAAATAAATAGTGAGTGATTGATGACTACAAACTAAAATATGGTGGACTTTCGAAACACCTTCATAAAAAAAATTGAATGTATTGCCTTACTTCTGTTAATGCCTCTGCATCCAGTGGAGTCTTTGTTTTCACTGTAGCATTTGTTATGGAGACGACATAGACAAACTCCAGAAACTGTTCACACTGTGGACACTGTGTAAAGTCCGGTGTTAGCTCCGTCCCACTTGGAATGCTGATAATACTGTCTATGTCCCCTGTGATACAGAACATAAAAAACATAATTGATGAATTAATCAAATAAAATTAATGACTGTTTGTAAACAGGCACAGTCCTGGCAGGTAGTTTGCAAGACATATTTTGAGTTCTTTGGCTGATATTTGCTAATTTTGTAGTGACACTGAATATTATTGTTTTTGTACCTTTTCAAGAGTAAATAAAAACTCATGTGTACAATTTAATCCTTACAAAGATACCAATATTGGATTACATTATACATACATATTGGACTGTGAGGAAAATCACAAGGCGGAGATTTAGGATTGTGGGTGAAGTAGTGGAGTAGTTATGAGAGCTGAGGGATTGACTGTGGGTTGTTTTTTTTAGACTCACAATATCAATTTGTGTAACAGTGTAATGAACCAAAGATGCAAATACATGGTCTTAGGAGCATGAGGTGAAAACTTGTACCTTAACAACAAGTTCAAGCTATATTTTAATCTCAAATGTCAGATATCATAAACAAATAGAGCAGTGGTCCCCAAACTACGGGCCGGATACGGCCCGTCACCTCATTTTGGGTGGCCCCCCAAAATATGTCCGTGGTATATAGGATCTGCCCCGCATGGGAGTACGACATCGTCAAACTATAACCTCCGTAATTTCCCCCATTCATTCTCTATGGCGAGTCTTAACAGTACACATGTAATACTCCTTTTGTCCACTGGTGGTTGTTTTGGTGCTGTTTCGCGTTTGCCATCGAAAACGGAATGAAATGAAGGCCTACTTGCAAACAATGTAAGAGGCCTATGCTGACTGCATCAGTGCTCAATATTCTAAAAGTTTATCAATTAATTGCTAATAACTAACTAACTTCTATTCAAGTCATATTTCTGGGACTTTCTGGGATAATTATTTCTATTTTTTATTCACTCGTTCAAATGTTCATACAAATTCACAATTCACAAAGTTCTCATCAGGTGAGTGAAAGTGGTCATTTCAGATGTTTTTTCCAGCACTTCATAAAACTCATAGTTTGAGAACTTTAAATTATTTGTAGGATATTGCTTGTTTACAACTTGAGCTGTGTATGCAAAGACACAGAGTGCAGAGTTCACACATTTTGAATATTTCATTTGAGCTACATTTTACACTGATATGGCATGATGTCAACATAAACACAGCTGACAATGGTATTAAATTGCAGTAGCCTATGATTAAATGTAATGGAATGTTAAACTAAGGTAGACTGCTGCTGTTCACAGCACTAAGCTATTTATGGTTACTGATATACTCTCGAGTTTCTGGCCCTCGCTTAGAGCCAGGCATAGTGAGCTGGCCCTCGAAAGAAAAAGTTTGGGGACCACTGAAATAGAGGGACATTTACAGTAATAGTAACATTCTATCACTCACTCATTCTCTCACACGCTCTCTCTCTCTCTCTCTCTCTCTCTCTCCACTCACACACACACACACACACACACACACACACATTTTATACAATAATTAGCATAATTACAAATACCACATAAAACAGATGTTTCAAATGATTGGAGCTGACCTGCATATTTTTCATCTACTTCCCCCAGAGACACAGTTGTCCCTGTTGTGCAGTCTATAGTGGTTTCTGTAAATTAAAAGGATGAAAAATAACAGTATTATCATATCAGCATTGCATAGGTATCAACATGTCCATCCATCTATCTTGATGTTTCCCAGCTGTTGGCTTTTATGACCCCACTGGTTGCTTCATTAATGTATTTATTAACACATTTTGAACACTTTTGTATAATTTTCCTTGTAAAATACTGTACAATCTATTGTCAACATTAAACATGCACGTGTAACGGATGCCAGCTAGCTTAGCTGTGCTTGTGGAACGTTGGTAAACCTCACTCCCCGACGCCTCAAGAGTACTGATGGCATGCGAGCCAGTAGCCTGGGCTATTGGCTCAATTGTTAGCGCGCTTGCCTCCCGATCCGTGGTGCTGCTGTTCGTGGGTTCGAGTCCGGGCGTGTGCAGGGCTGAATCGCGCAGGTTCAACACAACGCAGGTTACATTAGTGCCGTGACCCGGATTGGGAGTGAGGTTTAGGGGGGTGATTCCAGCTAGCTTAGCTGTGCTTGTGGAACGTTGGTAAACCTCACTCCCCGACGCCTCAAGAGTGTTGCTGGCATGCGAGCCAGTAGCCTGGGCTATTGGCTCAATTGTTAGCGCGCTTGCCTCCCGATCCGAGGTACTGCTGTTCGCGGGTTCGAGTCCGGGCGTGTGCAGGGCTGAATCGCGCAGGTTCAACACAACGCAGGTTACACACACCTATTAGGATAAAAATATTTAGCCCCAATAAGTTTCAGGTGTTTAATTAGATCATTATTTTAGCACAATATCAGAGACTAATTTGTAATTTTGTCATTTTTGCAATTTGTAACTATGAACAGGACTCAACAGGCTTCACACTCTTGCAAAACTGTGCACACGGTGTCTACTATTCACATTATTTTATCAATTGTGTCCAATGCAGAAGGAGGGGAAGGACAAGGTCTCAGTGATTCTACTCGCTGTTGAAAAAAACAGCTAGAAACCAGCTTATGCTGGTAGCTGGTTTTAGCTGGATTTAGCTGGTCTTTGCTGGTTTTCTTCCAGCTCTTGCTGGATCTTTGCTGGTGTAGCTGATTGGGCCACCACCTGGATATGCCGGCATAACCATCTGATGAAGCTGGTCATGCTGGTGTGACCAGCCTGTCGTGTGGGACACAGCTGGCTCAAGATGGTCATGCTGGTGACCAGCCTGTCAAGCTTGACATTGTTGGTGTAAGATGGTCGTGCTGGTTTGCTAGAATGACCAACATAATAAGCTGGCATGTCCAGTTAAACCAGCAGTGTAGACAAGCAACATCAGCTAAAATGACCAGCTTGAGGTGGTACGACAAGCAAAACCAGCTGAATTACCATCGTAAGCTGGGTAAACTGGCTGAAGGTATGTTTTTGCAAGAGTTTTGCTGGTCTAGCAGGTCAACCATCATAGGGTGATCAAACAAGCTGGTTAACAAGCTGGTCAACCAGCAAACCACCTTAAGCTGGTCAGGCTGTTTTTTTTTTTCAGAAGGGCTTCTATTGTTGTTTGGACCCCAACTGATTTGTACTGAAAGAGTGAATGCATATAAATGGTGTTAAAATTAACACTGTGGGTGTTAATCTGACACAGACAAATTTGCTTTATATATTTGAATTCCTGTGGTTTTGAGTGTCAGATGTGCCCTGCACACAAAGAAAGCAAAAGCCATATGTATTTCCGTTTATACTTTCAGTGTGTAGTTGGTTTGTGTGCTTATTCACATGATGGTTGTGTGAACTGTTTTTCACACAAAAACACCAAACAAATTTTGGATAGTTTTACGAGAATTGTGTAGCCTGCCTGAATTTACCATGCTCACAAAATTTGACTTTCAGTCGGGGAAATTCGGTCTGGAGTCACTCCATTGAGAATCCTCTATGCCTGAAACAGAGCGGTTCAATCCAATAACATTTTCTGGGCGGGCTTTACTGTATAAGATGATTGACAGATGAGAAACAGTGCCGAGTCATTCATGTCAGTGTTTGAGTTTGTTTACAACAAAAAATATGTTGCTAGATAAGTTTAGATTTCATTATTGCATTAGTTGACAGCACAATACAGAAAAATGCAATAAGGTAGGCCTATTTGTCGAGAAGAAGTATGATTTTTGCTGTTCGTCGCTTCTGATTGGTTAGGTCTATCCAGTTGCAGAGGTATTTTCCCCACTGCATCGGTTGAAACATGGCATGCCCATCCAAATGGACTAACACCAGACTCAAACTCAGAATAGAATTGAGTCCACCTACGTCTAACTAAGAATTGTGTGCTTTTGCAAAATATTTGTTTTGCTAGTTTGCTGTATATGATTTTGTGATGCAAAAATTGTCAATGCCTATACGCTATCAAAACAAACTGCAAGTATGAGTGACAGACACACAGATTAGCTAGAAAATGCATCTCCGCTTCTTGCTCTCTGTACTCACCCACTGGAAGACTGTGAATGAAGTCTGTGAACCACCAGGCCGAGAGGATCACAATCCAAACATACGGAGAAGTCCTCATATTGTCGCTGAGTTACCGCTCACAGCATTTGAAATAGCCTAAAGGACACATGGTGTCTCACGAGACAATTCTGGTTCAAAAGAAATACAGTCTAGTTAAAATATCAGATCATTAGAGGATATCTTTCTTATTCACTTTTTAAACCCTATTCTATCGTGAGCACTGCTCCACCGAAGAAGAAGGAACTGTACACACTCCCATGACTTTGGGAGCAAAGTTCAAAGAGCATTTGTGTCTTTATAGCCTGTTCGTAATATACTAACGGTGCAAAGTCATACACATGCACTGCATCAACTAAATTAATGATTAATCAGAAATCATCATCAGACACTACAGATGGGGGAAAAACCTCACAATGAATTTAATAAGTCAAGCCAAGTCAACTTTATTTAGCCTACAGCTTAGCGCATTTCATAGAGGTCATTCAATGTGCTTTACATAACAAAAGCAAACAGGAATAGCTAATAAAAGCATAGAGGGGCAATAGAAATATAATAGTAATAATAATAAGAGATGCAATAGATATGACTGGTTCAACAATTTATTAATTTCTGATTAGAGGCATTACGTGAGTGAGGATATCCTGCAAGGCTGGCACAACTAATGTAAACTCAGCCGCTTCACCATTAGTGACTGCTCCTCGTGTGATATACTTTAGCATTGCATTGACCAACATTCCAGTCATTCAAAGTGAGAAATTCACAAAGAGCTATTTGATAATTATCAAGTGATAAAATAGATAAGAGCAGAATGAGTATGATTTTCAGATTGGTACCACTTGGCTGCGGAGACTTGCAACTGAAGGGTGGTCGGATCAATCCTGACTAGTAGGAACAATACTGTATGGGTGGGGGGAGTGATTGAACCATCTTCAGGTACTGAAGATCACAGTATCCACTTGAAGGCAGAGGACAAAACTGTGCAGAGCAAAACATCTGCATTTCCCTTGGGTATTTTGTAGCTGGTGATCACTTTGTGTATTAGCCTACACTGAATTGTCCAACATGAACATTCTATTCATTGAAATTAAGAGAGCAGCAAATTCATAACATCACATTGAAATGAGAACATTGAGTAAATAAATAGGGCTAAGCAACTCTCCGTTGGCTTGTGAGCTCCAGAAATCGAAACTTAATTAGGCCAATGAAATCGTGTAGAGTTGTTAGGCGGGCTTAAAATAATAATTGATGGCAGAGTTGCAACGGTTTGGCTTGAATTCCCTGCTACTTGAAAACAAAGAAGATGGATGTTGCTGTTGGCGAACAGTGTGACACGAGTTAAGCTTTTTTTAAGTTGGCAAAAGTTTGAACTAGCCAACAAGCTCTGCTGGTGGGAAAACGCATGGGACTCATAGCGCTGTCCTATTGCGTGCAGAGGGAATTTGAAAGACAACCGATTATCCCGCCCCTCGGACTGAGCACTGCGAACGGTGAGTGCCCAGACCCTACATTTTAATGTGGGTCTGGCTCGTCAGGCTAGTATATTGTGGTGATAGTAGCATACATATGAGCATATGATATTTTTTAATTTGTGATGAGTGGCATGGAGTTTGTGCACCTGATATTTACTGAAACACATATGTGACTTTTGGCTACAAGTGCAAAATCTATTGCCAGATGTGTCAGGAACTTTGCACCTAATAGCTTCATAGAATAGTCTGTATTCTGGCAATATAGTAATCAGATTGTACAGCACATGTAACAGCACTGATTGAGTGGTGATGTGTTGCAAACAAAAGTTTAATACTCTCATAGTTTTTTCTTTATTTTCACAACAAAAGTGTTTATTAAGCTTTTTTCATAGTCTAGATTCCCCAAAGTAGCCTCTATTTACCTTCACTGTACCTTTGTACTGAATTGGGATTTCATTAAATAGTTCCCTTGGAATGCTTTCCAGTCAACATGAGTAAAAGAAAACCAGCCAACAACCCCACCCACAGCAATCAAAAGCCTGCACCAACAACCCCTTTCTGGTGTTAAGTCCCATCAACACAGCAAATTTTCCTTATGGCGTTTCTTTTCCATATCCTAAGAGAAAAAAAAAAAAAGAGAATACATGCCAATTTTGTCATTCTTTTGATCTTGCTTTAATAACATAAAAAAAAAACATTTGTTTGTGTGTTTTAATATTAAAAGGGTGGTTCAGGATTTTGGACATAGGACCTCATTTCCAAGTTAGCAAGTGTGATATTTTTCAACACGTTTCATCCAGTCCTTGTAATTGCAGAGTTTGCAGGTGCTAGGCTAGCGCAAGTCATCGGTATGTGTTAGCCTGCCACTAAAAACAGTCTTACCCACTCCAAAGTAGGCTACACCCGAGGCAAATTCCAGACAATCGATGTAAATGTCTGTGTTGATAGAATAGTGTAAGAAACTACCCTAGCATCGCGTTGCAATAGTTACTTTGTTCCCTGAAGTTAGTAGTAGGCATTTAGGCAACGCAGCGGCGGACTGATATTATCAAGGCTACTACTACGTATCCACATTGGAGTGCGCTTCTATGTTTACTTTTCGGCGCAGTACTACTAACCGGAGCAAGTATAATTCCGCCGCTGCTAAGAAACTAGTCCCTCAAAATGTAATCCGATCATTGAAATGCAAGGACAGAATAATGTTAGAAATAAAACTATCAACACAGACATTTACATCGATAGTCTGGCGTTATAATTTATTTGCCTCGGGTGTACTGTGGAGTGGGTAAGACAATTTTTAGTGGCAGGCTAACACATACTGATGACTTGCGCTAGCTTAGCACCTGCGAACTCTGCAACTAGAAGGATGGGAGGAATTGTGTTGAAAACGGTCTCTACTGATAAATATCACACTTGCTAACTTGGAAATGAGGTCCTATGTCCAAAATCCTGAACCACCCCAATTTAAGCACATGTTTCATAATTTCATACTAGTGCAAATACTAGCTGTGGGATGAGCCAAACTTACACAAATATGAGAATCCCACACAGAATGACCGCCAGTGGTATGAGTGTCCCAAGGAGTATAGTGGTGGTGTGGCATTTCTTTGTTGTCACCTATGAGTCAGAGGGCAGAGAAGTAATGTTGCGCTCAGATGACAGTTTAAAATATGGACGGTGCAGATGAGATAACATTAGATATTAGCCAAGCTGATCTGCCCCTTGCAGAAAAAGATGACAGTTTATAATGACAGTTTATAAGTCCAGGTACATTAGAACCAATATTGTAAGTGGTTCCAGTGGTTGCTCCTTTTTGCAAGACTTTGTCTTGTCACTTTTTTTTCAGAGTGTGTGTGTAGCAAAGATTCTAGAGCATAGCGCTATAGAATCTTTGGTGTGTAGTAAAGCGATTACAGAATTCCACCGTCGCTTTTGACCGTCGCATCGCCGGCCATGTCTGGTGGGCTTTACAGCCTCTTATTCACCTATGAGTAACAGAACAACTAAGATTTCACCCTCTACTGGATCAGAGGCAGAGGCATAACCTTTGAGTGGTGCTTCATTTGAAATGATTGGAGTGATTAACAACAAAACGAACATGTAAATGTGCTGCTGACACACAACACTGACTAAAAGAGGATATTTAAAAATAATAAAAATAACCAAAATATTTTTTTGCAAAATAATAAAAAAATAACCAAAATATATTTTCAGAATGGTCGCTCCAGCCCTCCCATCCCCAGCTCTCCTCCTCACCTCCACCCATGTCGTGTCATCGAGTCCTTTTGGGTCTTCTACTCTCACCCCCAGTCTCACCACCGTCCCACTCAGGCCTTTGGTGGACAATACATACAACTGACCACTGGAGCTATCCAAATCAAACCGGCTGTCTGATATCCACCAGACGTACCTCAGCCCTGCATTATCCCCCGCATCTGGGTCTCTGGCCTGGGGTGGGAAATGAGTTGGAGAGTGGATAGATTCATGCAGTTAAATGGATGGTACATAATACCCATGCAATAGCAACAGGAAAAGGCAAAACTCGAATGTTCTTTTTAAAACATGACATGACTTTGAAATTATGCAAGATCCTATAAATGGTATATATATATATATATATATATATATATATATATATATATATATATATATATATATATATATATATAGTGCAGAAACAATAGTAATGTCATAATGTTGTATACAGTAAGTATAATAATGGCATAATGTTATATACAGTAAGTATAATAATGGCATAATGTTGTATACAGTATGTGTACTAATAGCATAATGCTATATACAGTAAGTATAATAATGGCATAATGGTATATACGGTATGTGTACTAATGGCATAATGTTATATACAGTAAGTATAATATTGGTAAAATCTTATATACAGTAAGTATAATAATTGCATAATGTTATATACAGTAAGTATAATATTGGTAAAATCTTATATACAGTAAGTATAATAATTGCATAATGTTATATACAGTAAGTGTAATAATAGTATAATGTTATATACAGTAAGTGTAATAATAGTATAATGGTACCTGGACTTGCACCACAGGAGTGTTACGTGGGGCATTGTCGAAGATTTCAGCTGTATACATGCTTTGCTGGAATTCAGGACGTCTATTCCTGTCAAGAATTCTCACCTGTTCACAAACCGATAGGGTGTACATCAGAAATAAATGTAGGCTTTTGCCATGATTAGTATTTAAATCTTTGTAAAGATCCCTTTTGCTGGTAAAGGAGCTCTTAGTCATCTTCCATAACATCTCATAAAGTTGTAGAATGCAAAGCAGGGGATTTAAGAGTATTCCTCTTTACATAATAATTTCAGATGGCCCAGAATCCTATGTGCTGTTTTGTTCATTATCAGTGGTGGACATTACTTAGATAGATAGATAGATACTTTATTGATCCCCAGGGGAAATTCAAGGTCTCAGCAGCATACATACAACACAAACACATTCTTTAACAGCAGAAAGAGTAATTAAAGTATATAATATAAAAACACAACTAAGCAATAAGGACAGTAGAAGATAAAGAATATGCTAAATATACTAAAATACAAATTATACTAACTAACACTTAATACAATATATAAAAATATACTAAAATACAAATTACAAAAACACTTAATCTAAATCAATTCTAAAAACAGTATCCACATAGTGGTGATTAATCAATCAGAGGCGCTTGCAATGACTGAGGCAGGGACTGAGCCTGTGATTCTCTGTGCATAGTAAGGTATGGTAAGGTGCTCTAAGGTGCTCTGTGTGAATGAGTGTCATGGTGGTAGTGCAATGGTGATAGTGGTCATGGTGATAGTGCAAATGAGTAAGTCCAACAGTGCAACAATACAGAAATAAAGTAAAGTCTATATATCTATATATTTAACTGTTTAAGAAATGTATAAGTTTGGCCACAGTTCGGCTGTGGCATGGAGGGGGGGGGGGTTATGCATATGTGCTAATGTGCTAATATAGCACGCAAACAGTGAGGCATAAAGACAGTGGTACAAGTGGCTAGTGGACAGACAGTACCAAACATGGAGGGGGTGAAGAGGCAGACAGACTATGCAGAGAAGTCTATCTCTCCTCTTCCCTTAAGTGAGGCATTGAACAGTTCAATGGCCCTGGGGACAAATGACTTTCTCAGTCTCAGTTGTGCAAGGCAGTGAGCAAAGTCTCCAGCTGATCAGGCTCTTCTGCTTAACAATAGTGCTGTAGAGTGGGTGACACTCATTGTCCAAGATGTTGATCAGTTTGTTCAGGGTCCTTTTGTCAGATAGTGAAGTGATGCACTCCAGTTCAGCTCGCACTACAGAGCCAGCTTTCCTTACCAGCCTGTCAATTCGCCCCGCATCCTTCTTCCTTGTGCTTCCTCCCCAACATACTACTGCATAGGCTGGCAACAACAGACTGGTAGAACATCCTGAGGAGCTTACTGCACACATTGAAGGACCGCAGCCTCCTCAGGAAGTACAGCCTGCTCTGCCCTTTCTTGTAGAGTGCATCAGTGTTGGCTGACCAGTCCAGTTAATTGTCCAGGTGGAGACCCAGATACTTGTAGGTGCTAACCACCTCCACATTGACCCCATCAATGTGGACTGGTAGCAGAGTGAGCTTAGACCTGCGGAAATTCACCACCATCTTCTTTGGTCTTTGAAGTGTTAAGTTGAAGATGATTGAGCACCATTGCACAAAGTCCTCCACCAGGCTCCTGTACTCCTCCTCCTGCCCGTTCCTGATACACCCCACAATTGCAGTATCATCAGAAAACTTCTGCATGTGGCATGACTCGGTGTTGTAGCAGAAGTCAGATGTGTACAGGGTGAACAGGACTGGAGAGAGCACAGTTCCCTGTGGCGCTCCGGTGCTGCAGATCACAGTGTCAGAGAGACAGTTCTTCAGTCTGACGAACTGTGGTCGCTCGGTCAGGTAATCTGTAATCCAGGTTACCAGGTGAGCGTCCACACCCATCTGCAAGAGCTTGTCTCCCAATCTGAGGGGCTGGATGGTGTTAAAAGCACTTGAGAAATCAAAGAACATGATTCTCACAGCACTTTTCCCCTTGTCTAGGTGGGAATGTGTCCTGTGTAAAAGATAAGTGGTGGCATCTTCCACGCCCACTTTCTCCTGGTATGCAAACTGTAACGGGTCTAGTGCATGGTGTACCTGGGGTCTGAGCATACCTAAGACCAATCGCTCCATTGTCTTCATCACATGTGATGTAAGAGCGACAGGTCTGTAGTCATTAAGCTCACTAGGGTGTGGCTTCTTAGGGACAGGGGTAAGACATGATGTCTTCCACAGTTTTGGAACTTGTCCAAGGCGTAGGCTCAAATTGAAGATGTGCTTCAGTGGCTCCCCCAGTTCAGCAGCACAGGCCTTGAGTAGCCTTGGACACAGTCTGTCAGGCCCAGCTGCTTTATTGCTGCGCAATTTCTTAAGTTGGACTGTCAATTGATGTGTTGTAATGGTGAGGGGTGTAAGGGGAGGGGAGGAGGAGGGGTGCATCTGGGATCTGTGTGTCTGATGGCTGTTGACTGAGGTTGTTGTCACCTCATTGTTCGTGATCACCATGTGGGGGAGGGGTGCAAAATCCAGTGATGGTGGGGGTACGATAGCCTGTGATGATGGAGGTGAGTGTTGCGCTGGTATTGAGGGAGTGTGAGGGTGGGGGCTGGGGGATGGTGGACAGACCACCGCCATTGGAGCTGGAGCAGGGCAGTCAAACCTGTTGTAGAAGTGGTTCAACTGGTTCGCCCTGTCCTGGTCCCCCTCCACAGAGCTGCTGTTCTTCTTCAGGCCAGTGATAACCTTCATGCAGTCCCATGTCTCCTTCAAGTTGTTTTCCTGCAGCTTCTGTTCCACCTTCTTTCTGTAATCCTCTTTAGCTTCAAAAATTTGAGTTCCCCTTGCACGCGCCTCAGCTCTGCCATGTCCCCCTCTCTGAACGCCATCTTTTTCCTGTTAAGAAGGGTCTTGACATTGCTGGTTATCCAAGGCTTGTTGTTGGGAAAGCAGCGTACAGTTCTGGTGGGAACAACAATGTCCATGCAGAAGTTCAGGTTATCAGTTGTGCACTGTGTGACCTCCTCTAAGTCCTCTCCATTCTGTAACACACTCCAGTCAGTACACTCGAAACAGTCTCTCAGAGCCTCATCCACTTCGGGTGTCCATTTCCTGAAGGTGCGTGTGGCAACTGGTAGCCTCTATACTTTGGGCTTGTACATTGGCTGGAGATGAAGGAGATACTTGAGTACATTTACTCAATTACTGTACTTAAGTCGCTTTTTCACGTATCTGTACTTTACTTCAGTATTTCAATTTTGTTAAACTTTTTACTTTTACTCCAGTACATTTCAAGGCCAAATATCTTACTTTTTACTCCACTACATTTTGTGACAGCTGAAGTACAGCTGAAGTTCCTTTTGGAAAAAACAGGGCTTAATCCGTCAACTCTTACGTCAATATAAAAAATAAATTGCCTAAACAAAAATAAATAAATTACTGTTTGTGTAGTGTTCAATGTTGATATCTTTCTGATTAGTCTTTAGAAATAGGGGAAAGACCAAACAGGATACAACAAGCTAATCGAGGATTTGAAAGTGCTTTATCCACAAAATTGGCCACAGGAGGGTGACACGCTGTTCGGGGAGAGAGAAGTTGAGACACTTCAGATAGGTATTCAGATGTATCATTCCACGCTGTATCTAGTTGATTATTGATTGCTGGGTGGTCATCATTGCAATATATAGCATACCGCCTTTGTGCTCCGGCACCTCCCACTTTACAAATTAAGCACTGGGAATGTATACTTATATGAGAGCTAGGCTTTAAATAATGGTCTTGCTATGTTATTGTCATATCCACTATTTACTGTACCTTGTTGACCCCTTTTCACAATATTGATGGTATCATAACTAGCCTCTTGACGCCATAGAGCAAATGATAGACAATGATAGACAATCTGACACTATAAAACACAAAAGGGAACATCTTGATTTGGTCCGAAAGTATAAAGCATTCAGAAAAATGTGGTTACTTTGAAGTATCTACGATAAGATATCATATTAGTTTGTTTTTAGTTCTTTCTACATACAGCAATTATTAGCTGATTTTGTCCTTGAATGGAGGAGAAAGGCTCAATGACTGCATGTCTGTGCCGAATCATTTCAACAATAGTAAATGCAACTGTATTAATCATAATACATTTCAGGACTTTTACTTTCGATACTTAAGTACATTTGAAGGCAAGTACTTTTGTACTTCCAGTCAAGTGGAAATGTAAAAGAAGGACGTTTACTTTTGACCATGTGTATCTCTACTTTCACTCAAGTACAGGATTTGACCATGTGTATCTCTACTTTCACTCAAGTACAGGATTTGACCATGTGTATCTCTTCTTTCACTCAAGTACAGGATTTGTGTACTTCGTCCACCACTGGTCATTATCCTCTTAATCACCTCACAAATGTTAAATGATGTTAAAGAAGTTGAATTCTAAAAAGTAATCAGCTACACTGAGATTATAAGATTGTGTGGCATGTTGTGTTTTTGTGTGGCAACATGTATTTCATTTTGAGGATGTTTGTTTATTGTCGGATTGAATTTGTGTCCCTTCAAATTTCGATTTTTAGGGGTCCAAGCAACTCAATTGTGGGGATTTCTCTCTTTGTAAGTGGTGTGCATAGACGTTTGGAAGACAGGGGTAAAAAAACAAACAAAAGGGAACCTATTAGGTGGGGGTGGCATTCTCCCTGGAGAAATGTTTGATAAAAAACAAACTCCTCAAATGATGACTTCTGGTGGGTTTTGTGGAAAGAAATTGACAGATTTAGATTTACAAATATGACATAACCATCAACATATTTAAGGTATCTTGCTGTGAAGAAAATGGCAATTACAAAGCATGTTTATCACATCACAGCATTAACTGTGTTATTTGACTTAGGGCCCGCATTCAGATATCAGGGGTGAATAACTTACCAATGATATATGATTCTGATATATGAAGGGCCCAATTAAGACATTCAGTGGTGAATAACATAGCCCATATGACATGATTGAGGGGCCCAGATAAGACACATCACATGACCCGTGTGAGAGACCGCGTATCTCAGTCCTACTGTACATGATTATTTTAGACAGTACCTACAGACAGTACTCCACCCAGTTGTGGATAGGATAGGCCCAGTCACCTACAATCTATCCAGCAGTCTATTAGTTGAGCTAATAAAACATCTACAAAACAACACTGCAAGAACTTGAAAACAGATGGCAAAGGCACTAAACAACATTAAGGTGGAAAAGGATGAAATATTTATTTCACATGATGTAGTGTCACTATTTAAAAAACATTGATGTCACACTCAGAATAGTACAGAACCATTTGCGAGCAGACAAAACATTAAAAAAAAAAACGCCCAAGCTTAACTGTAGAGCACATAACTCAGCTGCTCCCTTTTGTATCCAAATCCACATACATGTATCTTCAATTTAAGGGGACCATCTACAAACATTTTTATCATGTAAAGGACACTTTTGAGGGCAGTTTAACCCTTATAAGGTGTTCGGGTCTGTGGGACCCATTTTCAGTTTTTAGCTTAATAAAAATGATAAAAATAATTATTTTTTTAAACTAAGATTCATTGGCCTTGGCTCATTTTCTATGAGGAACATAAACCAGAAAACATTTTCAATGAACCCCTTCCTGCATACCCCTCCTTCACATTTATATTACACACAGGATGTTTGGGTCCACTGGACCCGGAACTAGTTAAAGTGTGGAAAATCAGGTCCTGTGTGTGTGTGTCAAAGGGTTTTGATGGTGATGCAGAGCAAATAGTTTCAAAGAAATGAGGATAACATTTCTGAAAATTCAGAGTCAGACACTAAGTTTGAAGAGGAGAATAAGCATCAGCCAGCTCCGAAACGTAAAAGAGCCTCAGACTAGCCCTTCAGCAGCCAGCGACAAGCCTGCGAGCAGCCAGCCCCAGGACCATCCCGTGAGCAGGCAGGACCAGCCTGCAAGCAGCCAGCCCCAGGACCATCCCGTGAGCAGCCAGGACCAGCCTGTGAGCAGCCGGGACCAGCCCGCAAGCAGCCAGCCCCAGGACCATCCCGTGAGCAGCATACCTGTCAACATTTAGCTTTCCAAAAACCAGCTGTGTATCCACCAGCTGCCTGCCTGCAGCCTACTTCCAAAACTCCAAAGCTGCTTGCTGTCTGATTTGGTTCCAAGTTCAGTGTATCAACAACACTCAATAACAGTTTATGTGATGTGTTAATCAATTAAATTTCCAACAATTTCACAACAGCTTGATCTGGAGTAGGCCATTCAACTAGCCCGCTTGCTTACGATGAGACTCAGGCTGCGCAATCAGCACCCGCTTCTTTATTTGGGTTTTGGGTTGCCAGGTTTTAGCCTATGACAAAACGGTTGAAATTGAAACTAAGTGATTGTGTATGTGTAGGGTGTATTTCATACACAATCTGGCAACCTGGGAGATGTCAGACTAATAGAAAAAATGAATGGATCAATGATTTTAAAATGCAGTTTGATGGCCATGCAAATTACGGGAGTTTTCCGGGAGAAATAACAAAACGGGAGGGTGCCGGGAGATGAAATAGGAGAAACGGGAAAAACGGGAGTGTTGACTGGGGAGATGACCATTGAGCAGCCAGGACCAGCCCGCAAGCAGCCAGGAGGACCATCCCGTGAGCAGCCAGGACCAGCCCGCAAGCAGCCAGCCCCAGGACCATGGTGAGCAGCCAGGACCAGCCAAGCAGCCAGCCCCAGGACCATCCCGTGAGCAGCCAGGACCAGCCCGCAAGCAGCCAGCCCCAGGACCATCCCGTGAGCAGCCAGGACCAGCCCCAAGCAGCCAGCCCCAGGACCATCCAGTGAGCAGCCAGGACCAGCCCGAAAGCAGCCACCATCCCAGGACCAGGACCAGCCCGCAAGCAGCCAGCCCCAGGACCATCCCGTGAGCAGCCAGGACCAGCCCGCAAGCAGCCAGCCCCAGGACCATCCCGTGAGCAGCCAGGACCAGCCCGCAAGCAGCCAGCCCCAGGACCATCCCGTGAGCAGCCAGGACCAGCCCGCAAGCAGCCAGCCCCAGGACCATCCCGTGAGCAGCCAGGACCAGCCCTAGCAGCCAGCCCCAGGACCATCCGTGAGCAGCCAGGACCAGCCCGCAAGCAGCCAACCCCAGGACCATCCCGTGAGCAGCCAGGACCAGCCCCAGGAGCCAGCCCCAGGACCATGAGCAGCCAGGACCAGCCACAGCAGCCAGCCCCAGGACCATGAGCAGCCAGCCATAGAACCAGCCATTGAGCAGCCGGAGCCCCAGGACCAACCTGTCAGCAGCTTATCAAATGACAACATATGGATGTCAAAAATGCAGCCAGCCCCAGGACCAATCGTGAGCAGCTAGCTGTAGGACTACCCCGCCAGCTCTCAGGGAGGACCTTCCTGCTCAGGCCAGAACCTCAGGCCCTCGCCAGCAGCCAGCCCCAGGACCGGCCAATAAGCAGCAAGCCACAGGACCAGCCGATGAGCAGCCAGCCATAGAACCAGCCATTGAGCAGCCGGACATTGGACTAGACTGTCAGCAGCTTGCAAATGACAACATATGGATGTCAAAAAATGGTAGAATTGAATGGTCTTCCTGCTCAAGAAATGAACCCTGCATGGCTGCCAATGTGATTGGGATGCTACCAGGACCTACACGCTTGCACTCATGCACAAACATCAATTCTTCTTTTTACCTTTTCATGCCATCCCCTATCAAAAAATACATATGCAATACACACACAGTGAGACTCTGCCCCTCATGTGTGGTATAGTCTGGTATAAAATTGCCGTGTTCAATGGCTTCAATGTGTTGTTCAGACAGATGTTATTGAGTATGTATGTTGCTTCATTTGTACAATTGTTGATTGTTGATAAACAGTTATGCCTGTTTTATGATGCATTTCCTTATTTTGTTATATTTTAATACAAAAATAAACAAAAACGAGTGGCACTTCTATTCATAATTATGATTTCACAAAGGTAAAGGCAACACGTTTAACATACAGTATGTGTTCTTTATATTACTTGCAATTGGGATGAAGTAACCATCTAGTGAGTATTTAAAAATGTATTCACAAATCTCTCTGGGACACAACTCTCGATTGAGACGACCTCACAAATCTCTCTGGGACAAAACTCTCTCGATTGAGACTACATCACAACTTTCAAAAGGTAGAGCATAATTGTTGTTCACTGAATTCGGATCCATGACATATTTTCACATACCTGTACTGATGTTATGGCGTAGAGTCCATGTGGGTCTTCTGCTCTCACCCTCAAGTTCGCCCAGTTACCCGCAAAAGTAAGTGACTGGACATACACCTGGCCATTAGGCCTCACACCGAAATGTGGGTTGGACGACTGCAGGAGGTACCGCAGACTCTCGTTCTCAGGGTCTGTGGCCTGGGGGGAGAAACGAGTTGGACAGGGGTGGTTCATCGATGCATGCAGCTAAATTAATCATACCCTGAACATTGGGAATCTAGATTATAGATATATATATATGCTACCTACCTTTACTGTAACCACAGTAGAGCCATGCCAGGCATCATCATAGATGGAAACGGAATATCCACTACCACGGAATACAGGAGATTCATTCACATTCTCCACATGGACCGTGACCTATTGACAAACAGAAGGGGCATCATAGTTTTCTTTTACAAAGTGCTGCTGTGATAGAACTGTACGACTCACAATGATGCAAATTGTGTTCATGACAAGGGGTTGTATTATCCAACTGTCAAGATTCTCAAACTCTGACTAGACGGAGATGTATATTTAGGCTTTTCATTGCCATTCTCATCGTCTGTGGTTAGAGATCATGTGACCTACCACAGAACTAAACAACACTATACTTTACCGAGGTGTTAGTTGTCCTCGTGTTGTCGATCTCCAGAGAGGCCTGATAACATTTACAAGATTTAAGCAGATAACATTTAAATGATGTATTACCTACAAGTTCAACTCTTGCATCATGTACCATGTAGAGATTCAAGATTCAAGAGTTCTTTAATTACATCTCATTATAGGTTTATAATAGAGTAAATTTGTTGTGTTTTTTTCTCCTCAAAAAACAAATAAATGAAAGGGTGTGTGTGTGTGTGTGTGTGTGTAGGGAAAAAAGGGGGGAAAGGGAAACCTGTAACAATTACACTTTTCTTTTGTCCTTACATTAAAAATGATGGTTATGTTGTCAGTTATTTTCTCAAAGTCCAGTTGACGAACAACCGTTAGGACTCCTGTGCTCTGGTTAGCAATGAAGTTGTTCCAGTACTTTCTTGGAGAGACTTGGAATGATAAGACAGCACATCTCAACACAACATAACACAATATTCCTGACATTTTAACATCTGGCATGACAATATGACCACAATTCTTGATTCACATGATTCAAGAACAAATGAGTTTTGTAAGGACATTTTTGACATGTCATACCTTCACTGATGCTGTAAATTATTGTGTGGTTGCCAGTGGTATTGGCTTTGATGGGTGCTGGAAGAACTTCAAGTACAGGTCCCAGCTGGTGAAACGTAAATATAGGTGACCAGAACAAGCAGGTGTACCTAACAGAAGTGTTAGTCTAGGGTACTAAGCTATGGAAAGATGAAAGACTCACCTCATTTTCTGGTATGGAGGCCTCATATCGGTCATACTCAAACAGCGGTGTCAGATCGTCTATAATGTTAGATTATCAGATGTTATACAGGGGAAAAGGTTAATACAAACATTTGATGGGAACATGATTTCACTCACTCACTCACTCACTTACTCTTACTCACTCACTTACTAACTCACTCACTCACTCACTCACTCACTCACTCACTTACTTACTAACTCACTCACTCACTCACTAACTCACACAGTGACTCACTCACTCACACAAGCAAACAAACAAAGACACATAAAACAGACCTCCAAACCGACCTGCAGAGCAGATTCAAATTAACACTAAAACCAGACCAATTTCAGTAAGATGCCACTTTTTGAGTCCCATCATATGTAGACAACCTTTAGGTATAATCAAGTCAACACACACTGCATTGACACAAAGAGACATGATTGATTAACTATAAACTAGATGAACTAGAAAAATACATCTGTGCTTCCTGCTCTCTGTACTCACCCACTGGAAGACTGCGGATGAAGTCTGTGAACCACCAGGCCGAGAGGATCACAACCCAAACACACAGAGAAGTCCCCATATTGTGGCCGAGTAACCGCTGACATGCAGCACTTCAATCAAATCCTTAGAGGATATCTTTTCCCTGCCCACTTTTTAAGGCAGTCCCTTCTGTGTGACATCACATTCACTAACGGAGAAGTGTTGCCAAAAAGCCAAAGGCCAATGAGCTTTTATGTTTTTACAGCCTGTTAGTGTGTTCATGCTATGCTAAGAGCACACACTGACATTCATGATGCACCGACTAGGTTAATTATTAATCAAGGTAGAAGACACAGAACATGCAAAGGCTCTGCTTCATCATCAAACAGTACAGTGGGACAAACTCAGCGTAGATTTAATAAGGATCATGTATGCATGTTAGGTCTGGTCTAGTGATGTATTTATGTTGGATTGGACAAGGCAGTCCATGGGTTGAGATGCCCTGCATGTTAGGTCTGTCTGGTCTAGTGATGTATTTATGTTGGATTGGACAAGAGGTCCTGGCACATCTCCACATGGACTCCTCCCCATTAGTAGTCACTACACATTTTCTACGCGCCCCCCTCATTTATCGGCACCTCTGGTAAAGGTGGTTCAAAAGACAAATAAAAAAAATCCTCTTTTGGGAATTTAACTTAGTGTCACAACAAAAAAGAAAAAAAAATCATCCTAGGGAAGCAAATATATTCTGAGAAAAACAATGCATTATAAAGAAGTCAGTATGTTTGTCCAAAACATATATATATATATATATATATATATATATATATATATATATATATATATATATATATATATATATATATTTGTGTGTGTGTGTGTGTTCAGTTTATATTCAATTTACAACCAGTTTTGTTAAGTTAATCAGAATGTTTGTGGACTTCCTATAATATTGCATGACTTCCTGGTTCATTAAGAGTATGTGACACAAAATGTGTGTTGACACATTATACTGTAATACAGGAAATGAGTATAAAAACATTTACGGAAACTGTGGTGAGTTATTGACCCAAATGTAACCATTTATGAACCAAATTTACATAACCGCAAAGAAAATCACACCAATTCATGTGACACTAACTAATAATAGAATCTCTTTCTCACAGACCCGCCCACCACAACCCCACCCCACCTCTTTTGCCATAAGCCCATGTCACAGTTATCCCCAGCCCCTTACAGCAGTTCTCATTTGTAAATATGCCAGTGGTGTAGTCTATGTGATACGCAAGACTACCCAGTATACCCAGTTAAAAAGCATCACAATCACAGTACTGTATGCCCACTTAAAACAGGCAAGGATACGTATTGGGGTTGATCATAGTATGCCCACTACAGCTAACAAGACTACATCACAGTTTACCCACCACTAAGCAAAGCCATTTACTGCTCTGTGCTTCAATAACTAAATAGAGACAAGTGGTGTATGCTACATTTTATGTATGTATGTATGTATGTATTTATTTATTCAGCTCATTTATCAACAGACACACTAGCTATGTCATTTAGCAAGTGAATTTAGTCAGATGCATATACAAAACAAAATGTTCTACTCTAGTGTGACTAACAGAAGAGCTTTCACTTTTCAAAGTGATACAGTACAATGATGAAGTCAGACAATATATACTGTACACACTTTATCACAGATACTTGGTATATTACAATATGATGTACACAACCATCCTTTATACATTTCATAATTGAACTTTGAAAAGTGTTCATTGCGATTGTTTAGAAATAATGAAGAAGGTCCTAGATGCAATAATGAATAAGTATAGTATAGAGTCTTTATTGTCCTGTAAGGATATTCTTGTTCACACATATCATTGTTACATTCCATGCAGGATGTACTGTACACAGCCTCATACATACATACATACAAGCTTTACTCTCAACACTAATCTTGAATGTGTACATTTCAGTGTCAGTGAGTTTCAGCTCATAGAGGCAGCAGCACACAATAGTATATGGGAACAGTACTCTCCCACCAAAGATTTAGAAGCCTTCTATAGCATTTGATACCACTGAATTGATGTGACCTTAATTAGTAGTGCCAAAAGTAGGCTATGTCCCTCTAGGATGTCCATAACAAAAAATATGTATATGTACAAAAGTGTTTGAATATGTTCAAATTCATATCACATGATCATTTTAACAATGATTGTTCATCAAGAACTACTGCTGTCTGAATAGGTCCACATGGGCAACATTCCTTCTTTCTTTTTACAGAATTTCATATATTTGCATACATTACATGCATTTACAGCACCTTCATCTATATGCTTAAAATGATCCTTGGTCACACACACACACACACACACACACACACACACACACACTTCTGATGTGGGGTGGGTGGCTACTCTCACACACACATGGTTTAGCTCTACTGTTAACAGATAGGTAGGCCTATATCTACACACACACACACACACACACAATAATAATCTAGCGATAAAATCTGTCTGGGTTTATCATATGAGGTGGTACACGTTGCATCTCGGTTGTATGCTGACGGCCCATCCCCTGTATGCCAGTGGCCCAGAAATTAGGGTTGTCTTCCTTGGAGTCTCTTCTCCTGGGGAAAATAAGTAAATACATTATTCAAAAATGATAGTTCCAGTCCTGGATTGGCTGAATTGCATTCGATGCCATTGTAAAATGCAGCATAAGCATACAGTACACCTTGACCGCATTTCGTTCTATATTACTGCGCTACCACAACTTGATACAAAAGTTAAAGTAGCTACGTCTCGACGTTGCTTGGCAACCATTCAGATAGAGGAAATCGGTTCTATTTCTAGTTGCTGTGCCTTTACTTTATGAAACTTTGCCAGGTATTTATACTGTAGTAACAGTTTTAAAAAAGCAATAAGCCACTCAAGTCGGTAGGTTACACTGATTCTACAACAGCTAAGGGGGGTTTTAGGCACTCCGCTAGCGCGTTGTGCCTAACAACGCCCCTTAGCTGTTGTAGAATCAGTTTAACCTACGGCCTCTCGGGGCTTATTATTAAATATAGAGAGAAAATATACATTTCATGATGAATACATCAAATGGCTGAATCTACACAAAATAAAGACTGATCATGTTTTCATCTCACCTTTGCTTGTGCCTTTGTCTTATTCGTCTATGGGGGGAAAACATGAATAGTGATGACAAAATGAAATAAAAAAAAAAAGAAAGAAAGAAAGAAAGAAAGAAAGAAAGAAAGAAAGAAAGAAAAAAAACAAAGAAACCACCTTTGTAATTGATTGTACTAACCAACATCATATGAACAAGAAAAATCTTTTAATTTTGAACACTACTGTGCCTGTAATTGAGATGAACACACTTACGTAATCCCTAGGTGAATCACACTAACGCATGTCAGAGCTCCTAAAACTCCCAGGAGAACTGTCATGATGTTAAGCCATGAAGGAGCTTCATCTGGCATGATGTCATAATCCACATCAGGACCAAACACAGCCTGGAGTTCCGTCAGAACCTTCTGCTTCTCATCATTCAGCCTCCTGCAGAGAAACAAACAACAAGTCAGGGACAGGAAGACACATTCAGAGTAAATGAGGAGAGTAAACAAAATACATTTCTGGTGAAATCATTCATCACTATTCATGACTGAGGCTACAGTGTGTGATGCTGCCCCTAAACCTGAATCCTATAGATTATCCTATAAAAGCTAGAGCTTCGAGAACATGATATGTAAGTTCCTTAAGGGTCTTACGTTTCAACGTCATCTTTGGGCATTATCACATTGTCATGTGTGAGTGTGATAAAGTCGACGTATGTCTGATGGGTGGAAGATCTGCTGAGGGGAAGGTTCCGTGCCTTATCACCGCTGATTCTGATAATCCTCACATCCCAGTTTAATGCACTCTCAAGAGCCCTGAGGGAGAGAGAGAGAGAGAGAGAGAGGGTGTTCTGAATACTGTAAACAATGACAACTATAGAAAGGAAAATAACATAAAACTGTAAAATATTCAGAAATGTTGGTTTCAGCTTCACTTTAAAGGCACTAAGGCAGGGACATCCCTCTCCATTTTCAAAAAACTCCTGAAGACCCAGCTCTTTAGAGAACATCTCCTATCATAGCACCACTCACAACAAGTCTTGCTGATCCTAGCACTTACCAGCCGCCTTGAACTGACACGTAACTGTTAAAAACAGCACTCACTGATGCACTTATTCTTACTGTACTCTACCGTTTTTAAATTGTCCTAAAATTGTTGCGAATCGCTTTAAAACTTAAACTGTTTACCATGTTGTTAGTTGCTTTGGTTAAAAATGCGTCAGCCAAATGTAATGTAATGTAATGTAATGTTTTGGGCATAACATCCGTTAAACCAATGATAATTACATCTGTCATTCCCTTTAACAACAAGCAGCGCAACTTCAAACAGCGCATATTTTGATAGTCAGTGGCACATTTGAAGGAATTTGCATTGCACGCAAGGCCATATGGAACAGGTATTCAACTAATAGCCTACACACATCTGCACTCGTCTATTATTTTAAAGTGAAACTAACTTCACCATGGTCTCATAGTCAACGACAAAACAGTTCTACACAAATTAATTACATTCACTATTGGCTGACAAGGGGTCAATCAAAAACATAGCCTGAAAAAAGCAACCATTACCCCAATAATGTGCGAATGACCTAAAATCCTAAGGCTACTGTATTTATCCTGCAAATAAGTTGTTTGGGACTGCTTGCTAAGGGCTGCTTACATTTCCTGACAGTGCGTCTTCAGCTGTGCCTTCATGCCCTTTTCGCTATAGGCCAGGTTTTTCTTGGTCAGTGGCGTAATGATTTTTAGACGGTGTAAGATAGCGATTTTTTTGGATCACACGCCAGACCACACCTTCTGCCACACATTTGGGCGCAAGGCTTAATAAAGAGACATGAGAAGTGGATTGAGTGAGTGAACCAAAGGCCAGAGATGAATAGCTTATTTAGGAGTCAGGGGGAAGTGTTTGTCGTTTGGAAGCCTAAAAGTTGTTCTTAATTTGAGTCAGTACATGGCACAACATGAGACGATATGACAAAATGTCATGTTGTTTTGTCATGTAAGTATCAAAGCAGTGTCAGAGTGTAGCATGCAGTAGTCTTGGACTCTTACAGTGGCAACTGCTGTCTTCATGCTGTCATTCTTTAGTGAAGCCTGAACAGAAAAACAACATTTAAAACATTGTGTTGTCTGTCTTTGAGATTTCAATGTTGTACCAATATATTGCGAGTCGTGAAATATATTGGCTATATATATAGTATATAGTGGCCACTTCAATCTTAATTTGCAATGATGTGGATGGTTAACATCACAAATGATTATTGTAGACACTGTTCTATAATATCATGACTGAAACGGCCACAGTAACAAAGAGGAATGACAGAAGAACTTGTAGGTAATTATTGGTCTTTGTGAGGGCCCGCAACAAGTGCTTGTGGTTTATGGGGTTTTGTTGCTGATCGGATCATAAACGGCCACGGCATCGAAAAAGAATTACCAAGGAATTTGCTGGTAATTGTTGGTGCCCCCATCAAGGGTTTAGGTTTTGTTTGTACATGTTGCTGATTGAATCAAAACGAAGAGGACTGACTGAAGCATTTGTTAGTATTTGTGGGTGCCCTCATCAAGGGTAGGCATTGTGTGTGTGTTGCTGATTGGACCATAAACGGTCACAGCAACGAGATGAGCCACTGTTGAGACTTCTGGAGGTGTTGTTGCCCTAATTCAATGAAACGTCTATGAATTAAGGTGCCTGCTCGATAACCCCAGTGAAATGCTCTTGAAGGCTGTTCTGTTGGTGATGTTTTTGTACATGTAAGTGAGTTGTGATTTGTTAGTGATTTTGGTTTTGACGGTAAATAGGCTTGCTTGTTGATTGGTCGCTGCCTATAGCACTAGAAATTTAACATCTCTCCAGTGTATATATGAAATAAACTATAAATGATCTCTTACCATTATGGCCATGTTTATCAAGGATGCTTTCTCTCTTTTCAGTTCCTTTTTAACGTTGATAACTTCAGTTTCCTTCTCAATGGCAAAGTTTCCCCAAAACTCTTCTGGAGATACTGAGGGAAACGTAACATTTTCACCCAAGTCAGAAAAACAACGGTCTCAACTGTTATCTTATCTGGACAGAAATTATCATGTGATAACTTATGCCTGGTGTGAGATTCATTTTCTGCTATAACCTTCTGCAGCCATAGCTCATTTGGGTGGGTGGCCTGATTATTTGTTTGTTTGTTTGTTTGTTTGTTTTTACCTTTACTGATGCTGTAAATGATCTCTTGATCCCCATCAAAGGCCTTTATTGGGGCTGGATGAATCGATTGAAATCGGCCAACCTGGAAAATTATGGCATGAAATAGAAATTGATCCCTGCTAACTGATACACACAACGTGGGTTTAAGAGTCAATAAATACTTTTGTCATTTTCTCTGTAACACACCCATATGAATATGGATGAATTTACATAATATCACACATTCAGATAATTGTTGGACATACCTCATTCTCAGGTATCATGGCATTGTGAAGGTCATGTTCAAAATGAAGTCCTGGGGTTTCCCACACCTTAATTACTACAGTAGTTTCTCCTATTTTGCCAAAAGTATCCTAATGAACACATATTACATTAGTTTAGAGACTGAGTGAGTAAAAACCTGACACAAAATAAACAAATGTTTATGAAAACAAAATAAACAAAACAAATGTATAATAAATGTATGCAATACATATTTAAATATATTGTATACTTATTATGATAGAACGCCACAGAGATACTTAACTGAAGTCCTTATATACCTTGGCTTTCACTGTTAAATTGTACTGTTTTGACACAGTGTAGTTCAACTGTTCAAGTGAAATATGTCTCAGAATTTGCTGTAAGTGTTGGAACAAAGAAACATAAAAATATTTTTATAAAAGCCAAACCTGAAGAAAACAAATAATAATGACACAATTTATGTGGAACCCAAACATACCTCAATACTGTACTTGAAAGTGTTATAGTGTGAAGAAACATTTGCATCGAATGCTTTGACTTGAGTCACCAAGGTGTTAACTGGCTTCTCCTGGGGATAGTAAGTTGCAGTGATGTTATAATCAAACAAGACACACTGTTCTTGAGATAAATTATTGTGTTTACACAACTGAAATAAAAAAATATTTTAAATACTAATTCCAACTCTTAGCTTTCTTACCTCCGATACATTCACTATGTACTTGTCTTCTTCAAACACTGGTGCATTATCATTGACGTCATGTAGTAGAAGTGTTGGATTGTTTCTGATCTATAAAAACAAAATAAGACTTGCAATAAGTATAGCAGTAGTAAAAACTATTTTTCAGGTGGTATAGAACATTATATAATTACAGTTAATTTTCTGAAACTTAATCTGTACCAAAATCCCCCACCAAGTCTGCCAATCCATAAACTACAAACATAGTTCACTTTTTATGGCAGAATGATCCGACCTTGAGCACTTGTATACCTCTTTAAGGCAATTCCCAAGACAACATAGATATACAGTACCTCATCAAAGTAGATACAGTCAAACCTCTTTTTATGTGTTGTGAAAAAGGATGTGTGCATCTGTCTGTATCGCTTTGGACAAAGGCATCTGCAAAGTCCCATAACCATAACCATAATGTGTGCATTCTTGTATGTGTGTGTGTGGGTGTGTGTGTGTGTGTCTGTCTGTCTGTCTGTCTGTCTGACTGTCTGTCTGTTGTGGCATCCCAAGGGGACATGTGTACGGACGGTACATTCCCACAGAAAGAGGTCATGGAACTCCCAAGATGGCCTCCTTCATAGAAACTACACCTCCCACAATGCAGCGGGAAGAGTGCAGGTGTTTGGGATTAATCATCAAGGCAGAAAGGAGACCGACAAATGTTGTGTTGGGTGGAAGACAAAAGACCACACAGAGGAAGCTTTAGGAGCGCTGCTCAAAGAAGGTTAAGCTTGTGGACTGGAAAGCTGGAAATTGAGTTTTGGACTTTGGAGTTTTTGAATTTATCTGAAGGACTTTAATGAATGACAAACCTGTCTGAGACGGAGCTGTAAAAGTTTGGTTGAGTTTTTATCTGACACTTTGTGAGTTACTCTAAATCGTAATTGTTGAATATAAAAGCTTCAATCTTCTGTTAACACAGTTTGTGCTTGTGATAATATTGCCCACATGGCCTCAGAACTCAGAAAACCCGTCCCGACACTACAGTGTGTGTATGTGTGTCTTTATGTCACAATAAACACTGCATACAGAAATATGTTATTCATAGAACTTACCCCACTACTTTTACATGTGATGGCGTGATAGAGCCATCGAGATGTGTGTTGGGCTTTGGAGGAAAGTGGAAATGATTAACCAAAGTCATTACAGCATAACAACATACTGTAAAACTAGATCATATGAATCCAATGTTTATACAATAACTCTGACATATGATAAGCACATAGACTTTTATGACAGAATTCATTGCATTTGAAAATACTTTTAAAGACACTCACGTCTTTGAGAGCTTCTGCATCCAGAGATTTCTTTTTAATCACTGAAGCTGGTGCATCTCCAACCGTTATTTTGATAACAAAATAAAATAAAATGACTGTATGGGTGAAGTTATTTGCCCTGAAATTGCATTTTTAATTTATCTGCAGTATTTAGTCCACATCATCTCTCTATAGTATCATAATTATTAGCAGCAAGAAAAAAATGTCAAGACAAATAGATCACCAACAGGACAAGTATTTTGTAATTTGGTATTATAACTGGCATGATTTATAACACCTCTGACAAATAATGGACATTAAGGAGTGTTTTTTTACCTTGGTATTCCTCATTCCTGGTTGGCAGATTAATTGGCTGTGGAGTTTCACAGTCTATAGACGTTTCTGCAATAATACATCAAGGCAGAAACAACATGGCATGACATAAGTGTGTAACTGAACTGTACATGTTGATGGGGAAGCAACACGGCCTCTCTGTTTTCCGTATTACAAAGCAGAAGAGCTTGATCAGCTGGAGACTTCGCTCACTGTCATGCACAACTGACAGACTGAGGAACTCATTTGTCTCCATGGGCCATTGCACTGTTCAAAGGGAAGAGGAGAGATACATGTAGACTTCTCTGCATAGTCTGTCTGCCTCTCCACGTCTTTGTACTGACTGTCCACTAGCCTACTGTTTTACTGCTACACTGTTTACATGCTATATTAGCACATATGCACAACCCCTCCCTCCCTCCCACAGCCTGGATTGTGGCCGTACTTAACCTACCTTATACTTAATACTTGACCAATGGCTGTAACCCTATTACCTCAACCTATTCTTGCACTGATATAGTTTTTTATATTACCTTGTCTACATTATACGTTATTCTCTTATATGTCCATATTTATTTTATGCTGGTCTCTAGACCTTATTCTTGCACTGTTGCACTGTTGCACTTACTTATTTGCATCCATCACCATGACACTCACTCTCATAGAGCATCTTACCATGCATACAGAACCACAGGCTCAGTCCCTGCCCTGTCACTGCAAGCGCCTCATGCTTGATCATCCTTAAACACACTATATGGATATTTGATTTAGTTTATATAGTATATTTAGTATTTAACATCAGGACATCAGATATCTGGACAAGCAGTAACTCCACCTAGAAATCAATTGAAGTGAATGGCATTCCAAGTGGATGCGTAGTCCTAAGACATATTCCACGTCCGGCCCGCAAGAACCAAATGAGTGTTTCTGGCACGCGCGGGCAAGAAGGAATGTATTAATAGAGAGAATCCTCACTACATCCGACTTTTGTGGAGCATTGAATGCCCTCTGGCCACCAGGGCCGGCTCCAAGCATTGTGTCTTGCCCACCCAAACAAAGTCAAGAATTCTTTTTTTTTTTTCAGTTGTGCATCTGCTCGGCGTGCAGCTTTAAACCCAGCTTGGATGTAGATGAGTTGGTGTTGAGCCCAACAGCAGGACAGTCCAGATCCAGCGGCTGGTCACCATGTCTTAACCCTTAAAGGTGTAGGTTTTTGAACATTCTAAGTTCCGCAACAATTGAAGGTTCTAAAATTCTATGTTGAATTTAATGAACCCAGATATTCTTTAGAACGTTCATTTCTCAACATTCCCATCACACCGGTGTGACGGTACTCCTTTAAGGGTTAAGTTCTGGCTCCACTACCAGGAAGAAATATGGAGCTATA
The DNA here is from genome assembly GCF_017589495.1 of Alosa alosa. NCBI lineage: Eukaryota > Metazoa > Chordata > Actinopteri > Clupeiformes > Clupeidae > Alosa > Alosa alosa. The sequence continues at coordinate 20,044,968 of NC_063195.1, read as the reverse complement.
CGGACTTGAAAATCTCTATCCAAAATCAAGATCCCATGCAAATGCTCCTTGTTTTACAAGGGATATTTCAGGACAAAGGGACACTCTTATGAAGCATAATGAGGCTGTACTGTAGAAAGCAGGTCAAGGAACAGTGTTTACTGTTTTCATAAGATGTCCCTGGTCAGACATAAATAGTGATTAAGTCTTCAATAATACTGTTAGGATATTTTCATTTGTCAAACAATTTATCCGTAATTTATTTGATCATTTTTTCACTGTATATGTAAATTATGAGCGATTTACTTGTGTTGTTTTATATGTATGAAGGAGGAATCCCTTAGAAAATCCTTTTGTGAATTAGTGTGGTTTTGTGTTGTGAGATGTGATCACTTTGTTCCAATACATGGTTTATGTGTAGCAAATACATGTGTAAAATAGAGGTTCTTCCATATATACAGTATATGTACAGTATACATGCATGACACCGCATTGCCCAACCCATGATCATGTTTGGACATTTTTGCTTGTGTTCTGTTGTGTTGTGTTGTGTTTTGCCTTGTTTCTTGCCTGTGTTCTGTTGTGTTGTGTATTTCGTGTGTGCCTTGTTTCTTGTTTTATTCTGCCCCATGTTTTATTCTTGGGAATGTGCAACCACGTTTAAAAGTGCAGTCAGGGATTTTAACATCCTTCACAGCTGCATTAGCTGTTGTTTGTAAAACCGATTGTTTTCGTTTTGTTTCATACCGACAGTACTGGGTGACCTCGAGAAACGGAGATCTATGTGAAATCTTGCCGGATTACTCCTAATAATGAGCCTATTATTAAGAAGGCCACTTTATCTTTGCTTTGGACAAAAGTGTTTGCCAAATCCTATAACCATAACTATCTCACTATTTCAAGCCCATAACATTTTTGTCACATTCAGCAATCATCTCCTCAGGACCACTAGCTGCCCATTTCGTGATTACACATAAAAAAAACCCGGTCTCAGCCCAGAGCTCCGAGAACTGGAAACAAACAAAGTGGGGGCAGCCTGTTTTCCAAAAAAAACCAAAACCCTGTGTGGAGTTTCTCAAGGAATACTGAATGTAAGGGTGAGCTACTGTACCTCTTTTGTTTGGTCCTTGGTTAAAATGTAAAGTATGCTTTTTTTTTAGCAAAAAAGTGTCTGCTAATAAATGGAAATATAAACATAGAACACAAACACAACTTCCTGTGCAATCCCTGACTGTACCTTTAATTTGATATTACATTAAAAAAAGAAAACTTTTGAATTCAACATTTCATTATTTATTAGCTCACATTTTCTGACACAGAAAAATATATTTGTCACATACAGAAGCACTACTGCAAAAACTGTGTGTGTGACAATGCTACTGGTTGGAACCATAGAAGTAGAACACAATATTCATGCAGTGCAGTAAAATGTAAATCAAATCAATATGAAGAGCTACAGTACACCAGTCTTCATCTTACATATCCACTCAGTTTGTGGGGATGGCCTGCTCTAGGCAGATTTACACATTTTCCAAATTCTTTACATTCCTTAGAGCTGCTTAGAGTGTAATGCATAATATTTAGGCTTTACAGTCCATGCTAATCGTGGAAGTGTGCATTTATTACATTACATTACATTACATTACATTACATTACATTTGGCTGACGCTTTTTTAGCCAAAGCGACTTACAACATGGTAAACAGTTTAAGTTTTAGAGCAATTCTCAACACTTTTTAGGACAATTTAAAAACATTAGAGTGCAGTAAGAATAAGTGCATCAGTGAGTGCTGTTTTTAACAGTTACTTGTCAGTTTAAGACGGCTGGTGAGTGCTAGGATCAGTAAGACTTGTTGTAAGTGTTGCTATGAGAGGAGATGTTCTCTAAAGAGCTTATCTGTTTATCTGTTCCCTGTGTTATAACGGTGTATGACATCTAAATCTCTCAGTCAGATGTATGAGTAGGAGGTGGGTTATCAAAAGGCTTGCAAGTGATGGTCAGCTGAGTAATCAGCTGGGTAGTCAGCAAAGTTAAGAAGCTGAGTGTGAGTGTGTGGCCTGTCCGAATTATCTACTGTATACCAATGCAACCAACCTCACCCAACACACACACACGACGCACGCACGCACGCAAACACAAACACACACACACAATAAAATAAGATCTGCCTGAGTTAATAATATTAGGTGATAGACGTTGCATTTCAGTTGTATGCTGATGGCCATTCTCCTGTATGCCAGTGGCCGGCCTAGAAATTAGGGTTGTCTTCCATGGAGTCTATGGATTTTCTGCGCCTGTGTCTTTTTCGCCTGTGAACAAAAATATGAATCATGGTGACAAAAGAAAGAAAGAAATGACCTTTGAAATGTATGTCATGTGACTGTTGACCATAGAGGGCTTTGACAACATTAATGTTTTAGTAATAAGCACATTCATGTATGTGCTCTTGTAATTGGGATAAGCCACACTTACACAACCCCAAAGACAGTCAGACTAATGCCTGCCAGCGCTCCCACTACTCCCAGGGTAACTGCTACAATGGTAGGCCATGAAGGAGCTACATCTCCCATGATGTCATAATCCACATCAGGACCAAACACAGCCTGGAGTTCCGTCAGAACCTTCTGCTTCTCATTATTCAGTCTCCTACAGAGAAACAAACAACAAGTCAGGGACAGGAAGACACATTTAGTGTAAAAGAGGAGGGCAAACAAACACAGATTAGAATCAACTGTCTGGGCCTTGGGCTCTATGTCTTTTGTTGGGTTCCTGTGTCTTTGGTTGGGTCCCTATCAGGCTTGTGCAAAATTCCAGAATTTAATTGAAACTGGCTAATCCCAATTCAATTCTTGAATTTCACTTGTATTCCAATTGAGGTAGCACACAGGAAACAGAATTGCAATTCGAATTGTGCACAACCCTGGTCCCTAGGTCCCTGTATCTTTGGTCATATCCCTGTGCCTGGTTGTGTTCCTGTATCTTTAGTTGGGCCCCTGTGACCTTGTGTCCCCAGGTCTTTGGTTGGGTCCCTTCACATTGTAGATAGGACCAAACTAGGACCATCCTGTGTTTGTCATTTGATTGTTTGCTCGTTTTTATTCAGGAGCCATTGGAGGAATAGTGAAATCTTTCATCATTTATCACTCGAGCTTCGAGAACATGGCACATTTTTTGGGGTCTTACGTTTCAACGTCATCTTTGGGCATTATCACGTTGTTCTGTGTGAGTGCGATAAAGTCGACGTATGTCTGATGGGTGGAAGATCTGCTGAGGGGAAGGTTCCGTGCCTTATCACCGCTGATTCTGATAATCCTCACATCCCAGCTTAATGCACTCTCAAGAGCCCTGAGGGAGAGAGAGAGAGAGAGAGAGAATATGAGGATAAGTGTGCGTTAGAGAGAGAGAGAGGGGGGTGAAGGACAGACAGATACTGTAGATCACATTACTGCTAACTCTTTTTGGATACTAAAAAAATGACAACTATAGGCTGGAAATAATTTGGTTTCAGCTTCACTTTAAAGGCACCCAAACCCAGATATGACCCTGGTACTTACGTCTTCATCTCCATGGACTTGTTCATCACACTATCATATGGCATGTTCAAAGAGATTTTCACTACATTGTTCTCTTCGCAGTAGTGTATAGTCACCTTTGGGTAGCAAAACAACAATAACAACAACAACATAAACACGTCATGATGCTTGTATCAGACAGGTGTACATACTTTGACTGGCTAGATATTTGTAATGGTAAAAAAGTTTTATAGTTTTGTAACTGTAAAACAGATTTATTCCCGTAGAAAAAAAATGTGCAGTGCATATTTGTAATATTGACAATTAGTTGTACAAACTTCTACAAGGTACAAATAATTTCTACAGTTTCAAGTCATGATACACACATACACAACTTATGATTCTGATTTGATTCCACAGGTGACTATATTTGTATAAACTTAGATATTTAAAAATAACAGACGTGTGTAATGTTGAAAATCTCCCTCCCCATCTCCTCACCTCCACTGTTGATGTGTCGTAGAGTCCATGCTGGTCTTCTACCTTCACCTGCAGGGTTACATTCCGACTCAGGCCAGCAACTGACACTACATACACCTGGCCACTAGAGGGCTCCACAGCAAACATGGAACTGGGCTCCACCAGAGAGTAACTCAGTGTCTCCCCCACATCAGGATCTGTGGCCTGGGATATAAAATAAATTGAGAAGAGTGTTTGGTGAATCCAGTTGTTTATGCAATGCAATTCCAAGAGATTTCATTTAGTTAAAGTGATGAAAACATGTGCAACGTCACCATATAAATAATAATAATACTTTTGATGTCTTGGTTTGTACAACACAATAAACAATTACAATATAGGAATTATTTTCAACATCAGCATCTCACTATTCGAAATTTGTCAGCATAGGTGAATTTAACTATTTGTGTGGATGCTCAGGTTTTGTGTGACCTTGACTTCCATAACAGGATAGCCGGCTGGAACCACACTGAAGATCTCAGCTCTGTACACTTCAGGATTGAACACTGGAGGCTCATTCATGTCCACCACATTAACCTCCACCTAGGGATACACAGAGAGGGTGAAAAACAGAGCTTAGAGATAGTAGTTGTTGTGACTTAAAAGTTGCTCTTAATTTGAGTCAGTATATGACACAACATGACAAAATGCCATGATCTTGTTTTGTCACATAAGTTGTCTAAGATAGCAATGTTGTAATAATATCTTGTCATCTGTGGAAATGCATTAGTGGTCATGTCCACAGCATGATAGTAGTCTTGGACTTTTACCGTGGCAACTGCTGTCTTCTTGCCATCATTTTTTAGTGAAGCCTTGAGGGATGGAAAAATATCTTTAAACACTTTGCCAATATTAATTTGCAAATATGGGGATGGTTATCATCACAAATGATTATTATAAATACACCATAATTATGATATAATTGTTCTCTTACCATTATGACCAAGTTTATCATGGATGCTTTCTCTCTATCCAGTTCCTTTTTAACAGTGATGACTCCAGTTTCATTCTCAATGGCAAGGTTTCCCCAAAACTCTCCAGGAGATACTGAGGGAAACGTAACATTTGCACAAGTTAGAAAAACAACGATGTGTTGGCTGTTGTCTTATCTGCACATCAAAATAACATATTTTATCAGGTAATAACTAGACCCATGCCTGATCTGAGAATAATTGATTGAATCTGTTGAAACTTTCTACAGCAGTGGTTAATCTGGGGGTTTGTTTGTTTTTACCTTCAGTGATGTTGTAAATGATCTTCTGATCCTTACAATAAGCCCATATTGGGGCTGGATGAATCGATAAAACTGGACCCACCTGAAAAATTATGGCGATTGAAACCTACTAACTTATACATACAATACAAGTTTCAGGGGCAATACATACTGTTATGTTATTGTCTCTGTAGCACACTCATTTGAATACAATTTACATGAAAAAAACTGAAATTCAGATATTATAATTGTTAAACATACCTCATGCTCACGCATCATGGCATTATAATTGTCATGTTCAAAAGCAGGTCCTGGGGTTGCCAACACATTAATTATAACAGTAGTTTCTCCTGTTTTGCGCTCAATATCCTAATAAACAAGTCTTACATTAGTTTAGAGACCGAGCAAGAATATGAAAAAATAAACAAAACTATTGTATAATACATTTCTGTTTACTATTCTTGTAAGTGTGTATAAGGCTTATTCGCAAACACCACCGCCGCCATATTGTTGACATGACATTAGCCTGCATAGCCTAACTATCTTGAATACATTTGCATACACATCACAAACTTTTTACATTTATTCAACCACATTGTTTAACATTGCCATGATCACAGAGGTATTAATTGAATGAAGCTGCATGTCATTGAACTGAAACTGTAGGCTATCTTGCCTGTTGCTCACAATCTGCAGCTAATGACTTTGCTAAATTAGTCTTAAATCTTAAAATCTTAATCTTAAAATGGGTTACCCAGAGATCGCTCCTGTCCGATAACTTCTATAGGAGGAATTAATGATGCAACTATGGTCTGGATCTGAGGCAGATAACTTTCTCCACTGAGTTTGCCTGCTTTATTCTTAATAGCCTAAGATTAAACTAAACTGAGGAGGCCGCACTACCATTAAATATATTATCCTAGGCTACTGTAAAACGTTGGCTTACCTTGCCTAATGCATCGATGCTTATTGATGCAAATGCAAAATGCTCATGTTATCTACGGTAACTCTGTATAGACTAACCTTTCTTGGGGAATCTGTCCACAGACTAGCCTATTAATAATACTAATATAATAATGGCGGGAATAAACTTGGCTGTAGGCTGAAAGGAGTTGGCTGAAAGTTTAGCCTATTTATCCTATAGGCCAGCCACAAGTATCTTTCACGCCAGCTCAACTCCCTCCTGTTTTCTGAGTTGGTTCTTCCTGTTTTCTGACTCTAGGGCTCTCTGCTGTTAGAACAGCCGTGTATTACACAGCATACAATCGCGTTTTTTGTAAAACAAAAAAAGCAAAAAGCGATAATAGCCACACTGATTGTGCTTGTCAGTTAACAGCTGCATTAAATATAGCCTATCTATGCATTGGCTATGTCAACAATATGCCCGCTGCAAGCATGATTAGCTTTATTATAGATCGACTAATACCATACTTATTATAACAGAACATCACAAAGTCACTTATTAACCTCTGCTTTCACTGTAAAGTTGTACACTTTTGACGTGGTGTAGTCCAGCTCTTTCTTCAACATTATTGATCCATCTGGTCGGATTTCAAATGTAGTTGTCGTCGGCTACATGCATAGTGAAATATGAGTATGAATTTAAGCGTTGGAACAAACACAAACATATTTTTGGTGTAGTGGTAGTGGTAAAATAAGAGGTGGGTAAACTATGAATTCTTTGATCACGGTAAGGTGGACTCTTCCATGCTTTCATATTTGTAAAAGAGGCATTCAGAACATGGTAGATGATGGTGGTCATTGTCCAATGTTTATAACAATACCAGTGGTATTAAATGGTTCCTATAGTGTTGATGAGTACATATTGTGAATGTGGATAATACAGTGTAATCTTTGAATGTTAAAAGATGCAATTGGTGAATAAACTCTTTTGAGAGGTGGATAAACTGTGTTTACTTGCGTTTAGCCTCCACTACAACCCTGTCCAAGCTTGAACAAAACATACAATTCTGAATCAATTGATGTGGAACCCAAACAGACTGTACCTCGATACTGTAGCTGACATGGCTATAGAGTGAGGAGACATCTGCATCCACTGCTTTGATATGAGTCACCTCGGTGTTAACTGGCTTCGCCTGGTGATAAAATAAGTTACAGTGAAGAAGACACACTGTTCTTGTGATAAATGATTGTGTTTGCACAACTGAAATAAAATTATTTTGAATACAAATTCAAAGTCTCATTCTTGGCTTTCTTACCTCTGACACATTCACTGTGTACATGTCTTTATCAAACACTGGTGCATTGTCATTGATGTCATTTAGCACCAGTGTTCTATCGTTTCTGATCTATACAAACAAAATAAGAGTTGCAATAATTCAAGCAGTAATGAACGCTAAATCAAAATTTTAGGTGGTCTAGAACATTATATAAGTACTGCTTATTTGAAAAATCTTGACTGGTCTTCTGAAACAAAATCCTATACCAAATATGCCGATCCATAAGCTACAAACATAGTTCACTTTTTAAGACACAAAGATCCAACCTTAAACACTTGTGTACTTTTTTTTAATTCAAAACACATAAATCAGTATCAAAGGAAAACATTGGTTATGACCAACGGCTGGATATAGGCAAACAACCTCATTTTATGGGCCTGTTTCATTTGTTTTTAGAATGTGTCTTGGATTATTTACACATGTCCAAAGTATACAGCCAGAGATGATGGTGATCACTTCTGCAAATGTCACATTCATTAGATTACCCATTGTCTGGGATGCATCAGAATGCATTAATGTTTATAATAGAAAAGATATATGGTCAAATGTGTCTCAGACGACAGTGTGTCTTCAGAACTGACCACTTGTGTTCAGATCACCTGACGCATTTTAAAAACAAATGTAAATGGGATCTACAGTATGTGTTATGAAAAAATGTGTGTGTGTGTGTGTGTGTGTGTGTGTGTGTGTGTGTGCTTGCTTGTGTGTGTATTACATTAAAAACTGCATGTTGAAATGTGAAATTATTCAAGGAACTTACCCCACTTTTACATGAGATGGAGTAGGAGAAAGATACTAAATGTCCGTTTGGCTTTGAAGGAAAATTAAATGGATTGGAAATGATTAATCAAAGGTATCACAGCATAATTACAGAACCCGGGCGGTGTCATTGCAAGATATTTTTGTGTATTTGTATAACAAGAAAATGATTTTCCTAAATTGTGGTCTCATTTTACTGTATTGTGCAGTGTGCACTCAATTTAGTAAATTGTGCGCTCATTTTGCAAAAAAATTGTTCACACATTTGAATAAATTGTGTACTTATTTCAAACTTTTGATCTGAGTAATTAGTAAAATGAGTGCAGTAATTAGTAAAATGTGTTGACTATTTAATCAAATGTGTGCACAAATTAGTAAATTGTGCACGATTTCGTAAAATAAGTGCACCATTTAGGCTACTAAATTGACAGCACAATCTAGAAAATGTAAATAAAATGAGTGCACATTTTCTGGATATATACAAAACATATATTGCAATGACACCTCCAGGGTTCCGTGAATAATAACATGAAACTAGATCATATTCATTCAATGCTTATTCAAGCACTTTGGCATATTCGTTTGAAGACTGATATATTTGTTAAAGACTCTAAAGACTTTCATAACAGAAGTCAGTGCATTTGAAAATACATTATAGGCACTCACTTTGAGAGCTTCTGCATCCAAAGGTTTCTGTGTGATCACTGAAGCTAATGCATCTCCAACAGTATAGTTCAGCTGCAGGAATGAGACACATTCCGGACATGATGGAGACTCCAAAAATATTTCAGCTCCTCGTGGTATATTCACAAATTCTACCACACCTGTAATAACAGATTATTATGACCGCCGCGCAGCGAAGCGGCGGTCATATAGGTTTAGTCAGATTTTTTTTTTTTTTTTTTTTTTTTTTTTTTTTTTTTTTTTTCGCATGTCCAAATTTCCGTCAATGATTCCCGGGACACTGACAGACCGGGGTACACGAAACTTGGTGGGCATGTAACCCCACATGGATAGCATGGAACCATCGTTTTTCGTTTTGATCTGTAGCCCCCGCTGGACTGGACCCCCCGAAAGGAGGGTAGGGCAGACACAGTTTTCTGTGAATATCTCGAAAACCGTAGGGTTTAGGAGGACCTTTTTTTTTTTTGTATGTTGATCTCAAGGGGCCATGTCAACCCATTCCATAACCACTCATTTCATGTATAGCGCCACCTAGTTAAACACAAAAAAGTAAAAATGAGGTGTTGTAATTGAAGGTATCTGTGACCTAACATAGTCAAAACTGCACGAAGTTGGAAGTGTAGGATCATTATGACACCCTCTGTATGCACGCCAAGTTTTGTGGAATTCCGTTCATGGGGGGGGACACAATAAATTCATTTATGTTACTATACACCAACTGGCCTGTAGGTGGCCGGAGACAGTTTTCTGTGAATATCTCGAGAACCGTGGGGCCTAGGAGGTCCACCTTTTTTTGTATGTTGGTCTTAAGGGGCATGTCAACCCATCCCATTACCACTTATTTCATGTATAGCGCCACCTAGTTAAAAATTAAAAGCAAAAATTTGGTGTTTTCATCACAATATCTCAGGCTGACAAGGTCAAAACTGCACGAAATTAAAAGTGTAGGATCATTATGACACCCTCGAATGCATGCCAAGTTTTGTGTACTTTCGTTCATAGGGGGCCTTACAATAAAATAATTTATGTGTACATTTAGTGACGCATACACCAACAAAAGGATTCGGGACACTGAAAGACCGGGGTACACAAAACTTGGTGGGCATGTAACCCCACATGGATAGCATGGAACCGTCATTTTTTCGTTTTGATCTGTAGCCCCCGCTGGACTGGACCCCGAAAGGAGGGTAGGGGGCAGACACAGTTCTCTGTGAATATCTTGAGAACTGTAGGGCCTAGGATGACCATTTTTTTCTGTATGTTTGCCTCCAGGGGTCATGTTAACCCATTTCAACAGTTTTCTGTGAATATCTCGAAAACCGTAGGGTTTAGGAGGACCTTTTTTTTTTTGTATGTTGATCTCAAGGGGCCATGTCAACCCATTCCATAACCACTCATTTCATGTATAGCGCCACCTAGTTAAACACAAAAAAGTAAAAAATGAGGTGTTGTAATTGAAGGTATCTGTGACCTAACATAGTCAAAACTGCACGAAGTTGGAAGTGTAGGATCATTATGACACCCTCTGTATGCACGCCAAGTTTTGTGGAATTCCGTTCATGGGGGGACACAATAAATTCATTTATGTTACTATACACCAACTGGCCTGTAGGTGGCCGGAGACAGTTTTCTGTGAATATCTCGAGAACCGTAGGGCCTAGGAGGTCCACCTTTTTTTTGTATGTTGGTCTTAAGGGGGCATGTCAACCCATCCCATTACCACTTATTTCATGTATAGCGCCACCTAGTTAAAAAAATTAAAAAAGCAAAAAATTTGGTGTTTTCATCACAATATCTCAGGCTGACAAGGTCAAAACTGCACGAAATTAAAAGTGTAGGATCATTATGACACCCTCCGAATGCATGCCAAGTTTTGTGTACTTTCGTTCATAGGGGGCCTTACAATAAAATAATTTATGTGTACATTTAGTGGCGCATACACCAACAAGGATTGGGGACACTGAAAGACCGGGGTACACAAAACTTGGTGGGCATGTACCCCCACATGGATAGCATGGAACCGTCATTTTTCGTTTTGATCTGTAGCCCCCCCGCTGGACTGGACCCCCCGAAAGGAGGGTAGGGCAGACACAGTTCTCTGTGAATATCTTGAGAACTGTAGGGCCTAGGATGACCATTTTTTTCTGTATGTTTGCCTCCAGGGGTCATGTTAACCCATTTCATGTGCACACATGTGCACAAACAGATACACACACACACACATACATTCAAAGTAATCATCAATTATGACACATACTCACACAGTAGACATATGTACGCTTGCATGCACAGGCACATATGCTGGCACACACACAAGCACGCATGCACACACACACACACACACACACACACACACACACACACACACACACACACACATAACATAAACATAACACAAACAATCAAAAAATTCTCAGAATTATGAACAGGCAAGATGGAGGTGGGGTGGTATAAAAAGAATTTTACATGTGAAATCTATGAACTAATCATGTTTTGGTACTTGTTGTCTAGCAGATACCAGTGAGAATTGAGTGTGGATAATGCAATTTAGTGAGACAGTTAGAATCATATAGGCCTTTCAGCTGATTTCTTTTGTGGAAAAATGTGCTGGACTAGGTGGCGGTCATATTTTGTACCCTCTGCGGTACATCTAGTTTTAATACAAATAACAACTGTATGGATGATGGTGATACAATACCATATTTGGCCTGAAATTACATTTTTGATCAACATAACTATCTACAGTATTTTGTTCACACCATGTTGTGGCATAGCCTATATTATGTCCAACATATCCAAATATATCAAACATATCCAGCATATCCAAATGATTGAAGAGGAAGAGCTCACATATAGGTCATATAGGTTTAGTCATGATTTTTTTTTTTTTTTTTTTTTTTTTTTCGCATGCCCAAATTTCCATCAATGATTCCGGGACACTGAAAGACCGGGTACACTAAAAACTTGGTGGGCATGTAACCCCACATGGATAGCATGGAACCATCGTTTTTCGTTTTGATCTGTAGCCCCCCGCTGGACTGGACCCCGAAAAGGAGGGTAGGGCAGACACAGTTTTCTGTGAATATCTCGAAAACCGTAGGGTTTAGGAGGACCATTTTTTTTGTATGTTGATCTCAAGGGGCCATGTCAACCCATTCCATAACCACTCCATTCCATAAACACAAAAAAGTAAAAATGAGGTGTTGTAATTGAAGGTATCTGTGACCTAACATAGTCAAAACTGCACGAAATTGGAAGTGTAGGATCATTATGACACCCTCTGTATGCACGCCAAGTTTTGTGGAATTCCGTTCATGGGGGCCACACAATAAATTAATTTATGTTACTATACACCAACTGGCCTGTAGGTGGCGGAGACAGTTTTCTGTGAATATCTCGAGAACCGTAGGGCCTAGGAGGTCCACTTTTTTTTATGTATGTTGGTCTTAAGGGGGCATGTCAACCCATCCCATTACCACTTATTTCATGTATAGCGCCACCTAGTTAAAAATAAAAAGCAAAAAATTAAAAGTTTTCATCAAATATCTCTGGCTGACAAGGTCAAAACTGCACGAAATTAAAAGTGTAGGATCATTATGACACCCTCCGAATGCATGCCAAGTTTTGTGTACTTTCGTTCATGGGGGCCTTACAATAAAATAATTTATGTGTACATTTAGTGACGTACACCAACAAGGATTCGGGACACTGAAAGACCGGGGTACACAAAACTTGTTGGGCATGTACCCCACATGGATAGCATGGAACCGTCATTTTTTTCGTTTTGATCTGTAGCCCCCTGCTGGACTGGACCCCGAAAGGAGGGTAGGGCAGACACAGTTCTCTGTGAATATCTTGAGAACTGTAGGGCCTAGGATGACCATTTTTTCCTCTATGTTTGCCTCCAGGGGTCATGTTAACCCATTTCATGTGCACACATGTGCACAAACAGATACACACACACACACACACACACACACACATACATTCACAGTAATCATATGTATGACACATACTCACACAGTAGACATATGTAAGCTTGCATGCACAGGCACATATGCAGGCACATATGCAGGCACACACACAAGCACACACACACACACACACACACACACACACACACACACACACACACACACACACACACACTCACACACACAACATAAACATAACACAAACAATCAAAATTTCTCAGAATTATGAACAGGCAAGATGGAGGTGGGGTTGTATAAAATTAATTTTACATGTGAAATCTATGAACTAATCATGTTTTGGTACTTGTTGTCTAGCAGATACCAGTGAGAATTGAGTGTGGATAATGCAATTTAGTGAGACAGTTAGAGGCCTTTCAGCGTGATTTCTTTTTGTGGAAAAAATTTGCTGGACTGGGCGGCGGTCATATTTTGTACCGCTCTGCGGTACATCTAGTTTGGTACATTTTTGTTTAACTGTCATGATTTACAGTCATGAACCTCTAACATGAAGACAGAATGTTTTGTTTTACCTTTATATTCCTCAGGAATGGATGAGAGATCCTGATTCTGTGGAGTTTCACAGTCTATAGATGTTTCTGCAATAACACAGTAAGGCAGAAACAACATGGCATGACACACAGTGGGTACAGTAACTGAACTGCACATGGGCTGGGGGGCAACAGGACACACAGTGGGTAACTGAACTGCACATGGGCTGGGGGGCAACATGACACACCTCTCTTTTGTTAAAGGTTGTCTTAGGTAGAAAAAACTGTAATATTGGAGTTACAATGAGAACATTTGATTTCTGGACAAGCAGTTACTCCACCTAGAAATAGAACACACACACACACACACACACACACACATTCCTCACACTCCTGTTGTTCTTTTCAAGAGTATTTGCAATACTTTTTAACAACTGTATTCAGGTAAAAAAAAAAACTTTAGTCAAAGCTCTTTATGTGGTTGAGCCATCATATGTTCTACACATTAAGTAAACACTCCACCCCAACCCCTGACTTACAGTAGATAGTCCTTCAATCTAGGCCTTACGCAATGTAATATTCTACCTTGAACCTGAGTGTTACTAAGCATTCATATTTTAATTTTTAATCAAGCTATTTCCGAAAAAAAGAACATTTTTTCACTAATAATTTAAAATGATCTAAATGTTTATTTAAAAGTAAAATGAAGCCGAATACTATCACAGTATATAATCTATCTATAATATAATTTTCATATCCCTCTGAATAACCTTTGTGTACCATTTGTATACATGTAAACAAATTGTAAGCTTCAAATTCTACTTTGTAGTGGATGTTGCTGGTTAATCTCTTGTTCAGTCTTACTTACGTTCTGGGAGGCCTCGAATGCTGCCCGTGAACCCCAAGCCCAACAGCAGGAAGGTCCAGACCCAACGGCTGGTCTCCATGCCTTATGCGTTAAGTTCCAACTCTACTCTCTGGAAGAAATATGGAGGTATACAGTCTTGAAAATCTCTATCCAAAATCAACAGCCAGCAGAAGTATCATGTTTCCTCATCTTTGTCAAGAAACTTTCATTGTAGTCGTCGAAGGAACAAGTAGGAAGTAGGAACAAGTAGGAACAGTAAGACAATGTCAGGTATCCCGTAAACTGATGACAGAGTCCAGAGATCAATCACTTATCACTTATTTCTTTACCGATATCTTTATAAGGGGTGTTTCAGGACAAAGGGGCACTCTTATGAAGCCTGGCTGTACTGTAGAAAGCAGGGCAAGGCAGGTGTATTACCAGGTGTTCCGGGCAGGCAATGGCAGTGTTTCTTGTAATAATACATTTTTATGATACTTAAGTTTACAACTTCTAAACTTAGCACACTTTTTGGTCATAGGTGAAATGTGTTTGCCAGTGATTTGCCACCACAATAATGGCAAACTCCCAGTGAATTTCTGGTAACAAAACCTAATTTCAGATGCGGACAATACTTACGTAAATGTACTCAAGTAATGTACTTAAGTATGTTTTTCAAGTATCTGTACTTTACTTTAAAGGTTGTATCAGCGATTGCAGGCACAAAAAAGGCCCAAACATAAATGATCACATTAATCTAATCTTTCCTAACGATTCGCTAGCTGCCCGTCCCATAAGCAAACTGTCAAAAAAAATGTGTCTCTGTAGGCAGCCTAGGCTCTAAGATATGCACACAAAAACAATTGCTACCAACAAGTGATGCCAACCACTCAAAGGCAAAATAAAGTGTTCCAACCAATAACCGACGAGATGCGCATTCAGGAGAGTTCCAGCGAGCTAGCTCTCTGTTTTGTTTGAACGTCAACAGAATTGACGTTGCCCTGCCATCGCTGATACAACCTTTATCTTTTTTTGGAAACTTGTGACTCACTTCACTACATTTTGAAGAAAATAAAAGGATAAGTATATATACTTTTTTGATCCCGTGAGGGAAATTTGGTCTCTGCATTTAACCCAATCCGTGAATTAGTGAAACACACTCGGCACACAGTGAGGTGAAGCACACACTAATCCCAGCGCAGTGAGCTGCCTGCATCAACAGCGGCGCTCGGGGAGCAGTGAGGGGTTAGGTGCCTTGCTCAAGGGCACTTCAGCCGTGCCTACTGGTCAGGATTTGAACCGGTAACCCTCCGGTCCCAAGTCCGAAGCACTAACCAGTAGGCCACGGCTGCCCACCAATATTGTACTTTTGACTCCACTATTTTAAATGTGAGCATGAAGTATGTTACACTGAGACATTGATCCTACTGTTGTGTTGTCTTCATTTTGTCAATTGCTGAATATAAACTTGGCAGTGGTCATGTAGGTAATGCAGAAAATTCTCGTTCACCATACATCTCCTTTTAACTCGGCCTACATGTTAAATAAGTCACTATAAACCATGGGTGTAGATTTGCGTGGGGTCCGAAGGACGTGTCCACACCAATATCAAATAATGACTGAAATGTCCCCACCAATATTCAGGTTGAAACAGGGAAAAAAGCGCCTCATGTGGTACACAAAGGGTTAAATAATTTCCCGCTTGAGTAGGCTACTGTCACCCAAAATACGTCTTTGAGACAGGTCTGTTTTTTGATTGGCTTAGCTCCCTGTAGCCTATGCTGTCGAATAGAAGTTTTTGGCACACTTGGCTGCAAAGATCTTAGCTCTATAATCTGTGCTTGGCTGTCGATTTGAGGATGTAGGGCAAGAAAAGAAAGGTGGACGACATCAGAAGCTATTTCGAGACACAAAGTGTAGGCCTAAGTCATAATATTATGCATTAGTTCAAGGCATAGAAATGCCAGAAACTTCGTTTTTTGGTACATATTTAGTTGACAGTGCTATATGTGTATATCTTACTACAGACATGTGTATATCTTACTACAGACATGAGGGAGACCAATGCCAGGTTTGACGTTTTTTTGATAACAAATGCAAAAGATATTGTTAAATAGCCACTGTAGCCACACCCACTCTCACACAGTGCAGCACCAGAGTGAGTTGAAGCAGAGCTTTGGCAGCACTGAATCAGTACACATGGGTAGAAAGCCAAGCTTGCAAAGTGGAAATTTATTTTGGTCTAAAAATATGTTTGAATGGCCTATTTTGGACTGTCTTTTGTAGCATACTTCGAGTAAACAAAGGATAATGCCTAACCTGAATGAGTGACAATTCCCGAATTTAAGGACGTTTCAGAATGCCACACATGAAAAGCATTCTACTCTGGCCACTCCTGCTCACTGACTGTAGAACGAGCATGTTTTGAACGGGTACTGCACTAGTCACAAATCAGATTAAGAAACCCTCATCATTACTTCCATCAAAGACAACAATGTTCAAGTGAACAACAAAGTGTAGACTACTACTCTACAAAGCAAGCTCTAGTCTCGCAGGTCACATAAAATGACATGGGCCTAGAGTTTGACACCTGTATGTCAGCAAACCCCTAGCAGGGTACATGAATTAGGGTACATGAATTATCATGAAATATCATGAATTCATGCATGCAAATATGTATTGAAAATAAAGGTTCTTCCATATATGCACTGTATGAAAAAATAAATCCTGTTTTATTCGGCTCCATGTTTTATCCTAGACCCTGGGAATGTGCAACCACTGTGTCTTTGTTCTTATGAAAAACACAAATCCAAAATTACTTTTGAATTTAACATTTAATCATTTTAAAAATAGCTCCAATTTTCTGACACAGATAAACTGTTTTTGTGTGTGTGTGTGTGTGTGGCAGGGATGGAAATTAACCACCCGCCCCCCGCCAAATGCGGGTAGTTTTGTGCGCTGGTCTAATTTTCATACTGCGTATGAAACCTCCCAACAAAATTATGGATTGTTTTTGCAGTATTTACGAATGTTAACACACAACATCCCACAATAGCAAAAACAATATTCCAAACCTTAGATACACTATATCAAAACCTCTGCTTCTGCTCTGCTTCTGCTATCAAATGGTTTTATCTCAGGTGCATCGCCTTGGATAATATCAGAATATTATTTCCAGTGTTTTGGTAAAGTTAGTGTGTGCAGAGAAAGGTGTGTTTATATTTAACAAAATGTGTTTTTGAGAAGAAAATTATCCATTTGGCCAATCGTGTTTTGTAGGTGTGAGTCTGTGTTAAGAGTTTAGAAAAAGTATCTGAAGTATGGGTAAGCGCTTGTTAGCGTTTGGAAAAAACTGTAATACTAAACAGTTTTCAAAATATGATATGTTATATGGGCGTACTAATGTCCAAAAAGGTAGAAAAAACTGTCTTGAGGTGTGTGTATGTACTGCTAAAGGAAGAAAGTAACAAATCAAACCATTGCAGTTTAAAATAAAGACCACAATACACAATTGCATTGCATGTTCTTTGTTTGTAAAGTGTGAACCCATCATTATGTTAACACATTATGAGATATACTGTATTCCAGGCCAGAGTGTTTTACTTCTTCAACTAGCATTCACAGCTTGGTTATCTCTGTACCAGAATTGATACACAATGGACCTCTAAAGCCCTAGACAGGAAGAAGTCTCATTCTAAGCCCTGAACCCAGTCCCTCAAACACTTAACTGACATCTGTTGATGAGTGATTGAGTTTGAAAGGCTGTAAGGGTTAACAATACCCATAAGCAGTCCTCACGCACCCCTCTCAAGATCTTACAGGCCCCCCCTGACCATCTGAAATGTACCGTGAACATGCATCAAAGTATGGGAGTCCACAGCCTAATGATGAGACGGACTAAAAATTCCCCCTGATGTCAAGTGAATTTTCACTGTTCCTGTGAGGGGAAAAAAAAGAAAATTCAATATCAGAACTGTCACATGCTTTTTTGGTATTTAACATCAAATATCACTTAATGTAATACCTTCGTTCAGCTTTACGTCCCCTCTGTCTTCTTATTGTCCTGTGTGTATTGCAACGTTTGATTTTCAACAAACAAGCAAAAATAAGCAAGAGAGAGATTTCAAATCTAAGCGGTGAAGCTGAAGTTTCACATTGCATGCATATCGCTTACATTGTATGCAGTTGGGACACAGTGCAAGTTGTAATTATGTTGCATATAATAAGACATAATTATTAATTAGCCAATTAAGCAATTTCATTCCAATCAGCCTTTTCGTCAGATTATTATCAGATTATTATCAGAATATTATGCCGCGTGTAAACGTAGCTTTTGACTGTTTTGGTTAGCGTAGCGACACGTGACACACTTACAAAACTGCTGCTACTATTGTAGCGATGCCAATCACAGGTATCGCTGTTGCAAGGATAATAGTCATGGTTGTGTCAGAATCCTTTTCAAAAATGTCAAAGTCCACGTCAGGCCCAAAGACCACTGCAAGCTCTGTCTGAACTTTCTCCTTTTCATTAATAAATGCACTAGGGAAACACACACACACACACACACACACACACACACACACACACACACACACACAGACCATGGTTTGCAAATGGGTCAAACTTAAACTGCAATGTTATACACCAACAGACAGCGTGAATTTTATAGAAATAAATACATATTGTCACTCATTTTATTTTCCTTCTTTATTCCATTATTATGAATGTGGTTCCTCAACTCAAAGTCAAAGTGAACGTAATAGTCACTCAGACCATTATTGCACAATGTAACAGAAAATGTAATTTTAACATTCACTTATTCAGACAAGTGAACAGTGAATAAGTGAATTATTGCTCTATAATAGCAGCCTTTCACAAAATATGAGTTCCAGATATGTGTTCACTTCAGTCAACAGTCCTGATAGGCCAGCATGTTTGTGTATGTTTGTGTATTTTAATTGTTAGTCGAGCAGGACTGTGGACCATTGATGCAGACAGTAAGGCAATGCAGCTTACTTTTTGAGGTCCTCAGCTGGAAGTATGCTTCCACTGGTTTCCTTGGCGATTAGCATGACAAGTGTCTCTCCATCACTGCCTTCAGTCACACTAATGATCTCCATATCCAATCCGAGTGCTTTCTGGAGTGCCCTGAAAGACAGAGGGAAAGTGTGTGTGTGAGGACGAAGATAGAAGATAGAGTCTGTATACTGTATCCTACTATCTGGGAATGAGTTTGTGAGCTTGTGTGTATGTATGTACTGTATGTATGTGTGTGTGTGTGTGTGTGTGTGTCAAAGTCAAAGTCAAAGTCAGCTTTATTGTCAATTTCTTCACATGTTCCAGACATACAAAGAGATCGAAATTACGTTTCTCACTATCCCACGGTGAAGACAAGACATATTTTACCAATTTAAGTCCACAGACAAACATAACATTCAAGTAAACAAAAAAGTAAGTAAATAAGTAAATAAGAGGGCACATATAATAATGAAAAAAATAAGAGCAGCAAAATTTGGTTGAAATTGTGCATAGACAGTCAATAAAATACTAGTGCAAAGTCAGGCCAATAAAAGGCTTGGGTAGTTCTGTTTGACCTAAGTAAGAAAGAAAGTGGCATAGTGGTGCAAAGTTATGTAAGAGCAGCAGAACTGTTGTGTTTTCAGGACAACAACAACAAGTTGTAAAGTGTACAAGTGTGCAAGTGTGCAAGTGGTGTAGTGCAGGTACCATTGTGGGTCCAATGTCCAGGATGTTCTGTAGCTGGTGGTGGGGGGGTAAAGAGGGAGGGAGAGAGTTCAGCATCCTTACAGCTTGGTGTATGAAGCTGTTGGTGAGTCTGGTAGTCTTGGTCATGATGGCTGGTGGAGGCTTCTGTACCTCTTCCCAGAGGGCAGTAGATCAAGTGTGACCTCTCCGGAAGTCAACAACAATCTCTTTGGTCTTGCTGGCGTTCAGCAGGAGGTTGTTGTCCCTGCACCCGCGTGGTCAGAATGTAGACCTCGATCCTGTATTGAGTCTCGTCGACCTTGGTGATGAGACCCACCAGAGTTTGTGTCATCAGCAAATTTCACTATGTGGTTGTTGCTGTAGGTTGCAGTGCAGTCATCGTCAGCAGGGTGAAGAGCAGCGGACTGAGCATCAAAATCGCTGTTCATCAAAATCACTGTTTTTCTAGAAATGGAGATATAACGTCTTTCAATATTAAGTGTTGCCTGTAAAGTTTCGAAGTGACCTGGCGAGGACTGCCACCTAGTGATAGACCCATGAAAATGGCCAGGTTTTGAGCTGGCGTGCATCGTCACTGATTTGACCAAAGCGGCAACCGAGTTGTGATAAAATGTCCATATTGTGCGTTTTCATGAGTTTTCGATCGTCATATATTTCATTTCCATTCA
>NC_063195.1:19955964-20023858 GCF_017589495.1 Alosa alosa | reverse complement strand
TGGCATACATGACTGATGCTGCTGCTACTCACCCTTGCTTCCACTGTGAATGTGTAGTGATTGCCCTTGTTGTAGTTCAGGCGTTCCTTCACCAGAATCAGCCCGTCGGCCCTCATCTCAAAGACACTCGGCACTGGAGCCTGGAATAGAGCAGAATCACACTAACAAGCTGGAGACTTGATGCTCAACACAGTGGCTCGATAGTGTTTTAAGCCCCCAACGTCATCTCCCAGGCAGGGCTGCCACCGTTGACTTAAAAGCACCTAATCCTAACCTTAACCCTAACCCTAACCCTAAACTTAACCCTTACCCTAACCCTAACCTTAGTCCATGCCTAACCCTAGCGCCTTCCAGGCAGCGCTGCCTTGAAGACAACTTTGGGGGCTTAAAACAGCAAGAAACAGTGTGCAGGATTGCTCCACTACTACATTTTCTCTGGAATATTAGGTCTACCTGAATATCTGAGCACATCTATAACACAATAAGGCCACGATCAGACAGGATGTGCTTTTCTGCAGTGAGACCCGCCTGTTTGGTTTTTTTTGCACTATGTTGTTTCGTGTTGGTAGTGAGCGTGTTGTGCTTTTCTTATGCGCCCAGAGCACCTCGCGTTTTGTACACCTGCTTGCGTTTTTGCAGAGCCCTGAGCGCCTCGAAGTGAAAAAGGTGCCCTACGTCATTCACGTTTTTATGAAAATATAGTACACCTCACATTTTACTAGCAGCAAAGCACGTCCTGTCTGATCTCATCCTACGTTTTTACAAACGTATGGCACACCTGTACAACTTTTCTGAGATGCTCAGCTGCCGTAAGCATTTTCCATCTAAGAACAATGTTGGTCAGGTTGGCTTACCTGGATGGAGTAAGTCAATCGGTTGTTGGCATCAGTGACATCAGCATCCACCGCCTTCACCGTCAGCACTGGCGAGTCCACACCCAGTGTCTTTCATTGGACAGAAGATAAAGCATTATTTACATAGGCTACACACACACACATGTATAGTAATGGAATTCTATATTTAATGACTGTGGGGGAGATCATTTGGTTCCCTGATCATGTTATGATTTTGTTTGTGACTTTACCTCAGAGACTGTGTCAGTGTACTGTGTTTGCTGAAAGACTGGTGGATTGTCATTCTTGTCTCTGACATTTAGTTCGCGAGTGTTCTTCATCTGTGGGGGAAGGGAATGTACATTGTGCATTTTTGTTATATTTAATTACTTCTTTCATAACATAAATTACATGTATGGTTATGGATACATTTTTGTCCAAAGCGATGTACAAATACAAACTAATATAATACTTAAATTTAACAGGAAACAAATAAAAATTTTGGTCAGTCTATAATAAGGAGAATAGCAATAACAAACAATGTCAATTCAATCAATAGCCTAATGAAATAAACAATGAAAATGAGGGAAAAAAGCATTAATAATGTCCATTCAATCAATCATATAAAAACAATAACATGGCAAGACTACATTAAGGAGAATATCAATAGTAAACAACAAGATCAAAATGTATGCAGTATTAGTCTGAACTCACCCCTAACCTACATTTTATGGCATAGGTTAAGAGTCCACCACCCTGCAGAAAACAAAGAAAACATTACTTTGTGTAGAAATACTGTGTCTATGTATATCTGTCTGTTTGTGTGTCTGAAAGAGCTATTAGTACACTGCAGTACACTAATATCAACTTTTCCCAACAGAGTGGGCCATCATTTCTGTGAATAATAATTTCATGTCATCTCATGATCGTCACCATCATCATCATACGTGTTACTGTTGTGCTGAACAGGTTGCCTTACATCAAGAGCGTCTGCATCCAGCGGCCTATTTGTTCTGACCACGGCGGTTGGGTTCCCGGCGGTATAGTCCAGCTGCAGAAACGTGACTCCAGTGGGAAACAGATAGGCCTCCAGCTCCAGATTCTCACCTGGAGGAATCCCCTGCAAGATCTCCACCTCACCTGGACCACAGGTACGCACACGCTAGTCAGCATGATACAGCTAAGATGTGTTTTGTCTTTCAATGGCAAAAATCACATACACTACACTGCTATGGCCACATATTGCAGATATACATTTAAACATTAAAATATAATGTTTATATTTATGAAATGTAGCAGCTGTTTTAATCCAAACCCAATTACATTAGAAAAGCACTTAACAATAACAGTAAACATAAGAATAGCAATAGACATATCAATTTAGAGAAAAACAACAAAGTTGTCAGCTTTCCTAAAATCAAGTCAACAACAACAAAAAGTGCAGCCAGCATCACCTTCATAGTCTTCGTCTATTTCCCCCAGTTGGAAATTGGATCCGCCAGCACAGTTCAAAGTCGTAGCTGAGGAAGGGAGGTGATGGGTGAGGAGAGAGGAATTTCCCAGCTCATTTGCAATAAGCCCCGAGAGGCCGTAGGTTACACTGATTTTAGGACAGCTAAGGGGCATTGGCACGACGCAAAAGCAATGCCTAAAACATCTCTTAGGTGTTCTATAACCCCCAGCTGTTGAAATACTTTCCATGTTCAATGTGAATGAATTGTGTTGTATATATCCAAGGTGTATAAACTGTGTTGTGTGAATGTGAATAAAAACAGAATGTAATAATCTAATAATCTGCAAATCTCTTAAACTCATATTTACTTGCAAAAAGGACACAGACAGCATATCAAATGTTGAAAATTATTCAAAAGTATTCATCACTCTGTGTAAACCTGTGTAGACAAATGATGAAACAATGTCATTTTAATGCTTCTTAAGATGAAATTGTGAAGTATTTGGGGGGTTCATCGTCTACAGGACAATATTATTAAAACATTCAGAGAATCCAGAGAAATCTTTGCAAACAAGGGAAGGAGCTGAAAAACACATTGGATGCATGGTCTTTTGGACCTCAGATGGCACTGCATCAACACTAGACCTGTTTCCACACCTGTCATTGTATGGGCTCAGGACAACCTCTGATAACCATTGTCTATGTGCACAGTTTGATACTCAATTGAAAAACTGCAGCCAAAATTTTAACAACCAAAATTGCATTGAGACATTGAATACCACCGTTTTCTCTGGGCCTGAGCTTGTTTAAAATGGACTGAGGTAACATGGAAAAAGGTCCTGTTGGTAGACCAATCAAAATTTACCATTATTTTTGGAAATCATGGACTCATCTGGGCTAAAGAGAAGAGGGCCTATCCATGTATCCAACCTATCCAACTTATTTTAGTGCTCAGTTTGAAACCCAACATCTGTGACGACGTGGAGGAGCATTAGTGCCTACAGCATGGGCATCTTGCACATTTGGCAAAGCACAATCAATTCTGAAAGATGTATACAGGTTTTGAGCAACATACTGCCATACAGGCAATATCTATTCCAGGGAAGACCTTGAATATTTCAGGAAAACAATGGCAAAATGAATTCTGCACATATTAAATAGTATTTATCCATAGAGGAAGAGTCCATGTGCTAAAATGGCCTGTCTGCAGTCCAGATATGTCAAATTAGGTGCATAATGGAATGAAACATATGACTAAGAATACCCCATACTGTTGAGCAACTGAAATCGTGTATTGGGGAGTAATGGGACACAATTTTATTCTCAAAACCCTAGCACATAGTCTCCTCAGTTCCTAAACATTTACAGAGTTTTGTTAAATGAAGAGGTGAAGCAGTACAGTGGTAAACATGCTCCCGTCCCAACTTTTTTTGAAACATGTTGCTGGTATCAAATTCAAAATGAACATATATTTTCCATGAAATAGTCCAAATTTTCATTTTCAACATTAGATATATTGTCTGTGTCCTTTTTGCTGCTAAATATGGGTTTACAGGACTTGTATATTATGTAGTTTTTATTTGCATTTTGCACAACGTCCCAACTTTTTCTGTTTTGGGGTTGTATATACATACATATACACACATATATATATATCCCTGTCTTGCCTTTTACAGTACAATTGAATTTTCCAGCTAAAATGTACCTCCTGCCCATTACACCATCTCCTAACGCAGTCAACATACTAAACAGCACCACACAACTCATCACAACTCATGTATTTACTTACAATGGAGAGGCATGCAAATGTTTGGGCAAAGTTACGTTGCTGTCCATAGTGTGAGTATAGTGAGTGACGATGAACTGGCATAAAGTTCAAGATGAAACATGATGTTCTACATAATGCTGGCTATATAACTCATTTACAAGACAGTGATACTTGCCAAAGGGCATACTGACAATCCAGGATGTTCAAATCTTTCTTTTTGGGCCCTTTTACTGTTTTGTTATTTTTCAACTGTAACTGTTTCAACTGTTGGTAATACAAAAAAGTAATCCTGCTTAAAATATCAAAAGAATGAGCTTTTACCTTTTAAGCATTTTGGAAAATTTGCTTAGATATTTACAACAGAATCGCTGACCAGGAACACAAAACATGGCATTCCACATTATAATGAAGATATCAAATTATAAAGCAAAGCCAACAGGCCTTAGCCAAGAAAATAGGCACATACTGGTTGGCAGACACCATGATCCGTATGGTAACACGACTCCCACGAAGAGAAAGATCTTAAAAACAGGAGGACCCATCTCAAGCAGCTGCTATTTCGATCCAGAAGACCTTACGTTCCTCACCTGATGTTGCTTCTGTGCCTTACACTCCCTGATCCTTCCCTGAACTCACACCAAACTTAGGTATCGTTTCTGCCTTCTGACCCCCCCCCTCCCAAAAAAAAGTCAAGTGATGAAGCTGGCAAATCAATACAGTGGCTTTCACAGTTTCCATTGCCTGTCCTCTGCTTTTATGACCCAGTGTAAAACGTTAAATCTACCACTGCAGGCAATATCAGGGTCCAAGGGGCAGAAGCACAACCCCGGTGAACAGTAATTTATACAAATGAGCATAATGGCCTCTCTACCAAAGACACCTGATCCCCACAGGTCAAAAATAATTATCCACAAAATATTATCAATATCGTTTTGACCCTCACAGGCTGTCTTTTTGACCCTCCACAGGCAAAATGTCTTTGACATGGCGAGACGCCCTGGGTGGGGGTGGGGACTTTTATCAGGCATTTTATTTCATTTGGATTAATAATCAATCAGAATCTTCAATGGCATTGAGTGGGTGACACAACTCATTCTAAGTTTCACAACATTCCTCAATGGAACCTTCTGTTCCTTTGATCTGTGATCTGATAGGCTCCTCTGTGCTGTTTTATAACACGTCAAGGTGAGTAAATTCCAGGGTTTAGATCTCACGCCTTGCTATCTCAGGAAATCAAACCTGAAGAGATCATGCATCACCTGACCTCAGTGAAATATCAAGCTCACATTTTGATCAGATCATCAGACCATAGCCTTATAGCAGCTGGTCCCCAAACTACGGGCCGCGGGCTGGTTACGGCCAACTCATTTTGGGTGGCCCCCCAAAACATGTCCGTTGTATAGCATCCGCCCCGCACAGGAGTATGACACCATAAAACTATAACCCCCTTAATTTCCCCCATTCATTCTCTATGAGGAGTCTTGCATAACAGTACACATGTATTAATTGTTTTGTCCACTGGACTGGGGCTTGTTTTGGCGCTGTTTCGAGTTTGCCTTTGAAAACGGAATGAAATGTAGGCCTACCTGCAAACAAGATAGTCCTATGCTGACTGCATCAGTGGTCAAAGTATTCTAAAAATTTGTCAATTCATTGTTAATAGGCTTAACTTCTATTTAAGTCATATTTCTGGGACTTTCTGGGGTAATTATTTCTATTTGTTATTCACTTGTTCAAATGTTCATACAAAGACAGCAGACTCCACACAGTTTTCTCCAGGTGAGTGAAAGTTAGAATGGTGGTCATTTCATGGTGGTGTTTTTTCAGCACTTCATAAAACTCTCATAGTTTAAGAACTTTAAATTATTTGTAGGATATTGCTTGTTCACAACTTGAGCTGTGTGCAAAGACTCACAAATAGTTCACAAATTTTGAATAAAATATACATTTGGGAATGCTAAAGTATTTTTATTAGTATTATTTCAGAGCTATTTCCATGTTGAACTACATTTTATATTGATATGGCATTATGTCAATATAAAATAAACAGAGCTAAGAGTGGTATTAGATTGCAAGCCTATGATTAAATGTAATGGATTAAAGGTGCTCTAAGCGATGCCACACGTTTTTTAAGGCTAAAACATTTTATGTCACTTACTGCAAACATCACCTAACCAACCGCTAGCTGTCTGTGTCCTGAATGCACTGTAAGCTAAAAAAAATGATTTCTGTGGACAGCCCAGGCTCCAAAAACGGCAACAAAAACAACCAGGGCAAACCTAGCCCATGAAAACATAACAAACAGTTCCAGTAAATCACAGACGAGATGCGCATTTAGGAGAGTTTCAATTGCACGGGAGCAGCATGGGAGGGAAGGGGAGGAAGTAGCGAGCTAGCTCTCTGTTTTGCTTGAAAGTCAACAGAAGTGACGTTACCCGCTAGAGCACCTTTAATATTCAACTAAGGTACTGCTGTTGTTCACAGCACTAAGCTATTTACGGTTACTGACATACTCTGAGTCTCTGGCCCTCTCTTAGAGCCAGGCATAGTGAGCTGGCCCTCTGAAGATTACCAGGACTGGTGATAATGCCATTGGACTAGAATACCCTACTGTCTGATGGGAACACCCAGGCTAACTGTCTGACAAGATCCATCCATAGTTCAGTTAAATAATAATAATAATAATAATAATAATAATAATATTTTTTTCATTTGAGGTACATAAATGTCTCGTGTTAATCCAAGTATTGGAAGACTTAACAATATCTTATATTTTTCTATTCAATTCCATGACTCTTATTTTGATACCAGTAACTCACATGACCAGGGTAACGTGACTTCATAGCCAACATTAAACATGGCGGACGCAGACACATTGAAGTCTCTAAATGGTTTACTAAATGGTATCGCGCAAAAGGTTTATTACAATAAATTGGAAATAACCGAGGACCTGCTGAAAAATGAACTTTATCCTGACCTGTCCCAAGAGGAATTCCACGCTTTGCACGAAAAAATGAAAGGTCTTGTAAAGGTGATTTGAGAAGCTGTAGGCTAACGTTATGGAAAACTTCCCCGAGGTTTTGAGACGTTAAGTTAGCACAATTTGTATGAATATGCACAGTGCACCATCAACCAGGTAATGTTAGTCTGTTGTCGTAAGGGGGTAACCTGACAGCCGCCTGTTGCATGTCTTTTTTTCTCCTCGCTCAGTTTCATTGCTGAAATGTTTTCGACACACTTTTATGCCAGTGTTAAAACAAGGCCACCGTTTACGATGCTGTGCAAGGCGGTCGCGGATAACTGTGGTCTAAAAGGCCATTTACCTCCAGATGCTGTCGTGGGACTTTTTCATTAGGAAGTCCGGCAAATATAGGCTAGGCTAAATCTGATTTAGGAGCTTGTGTGTGAGTCAGGTAGGTAGATACTGACTACAAACATAAGAGGGCAGTATTGTCCGCACAACCACTCGCAGAATACAATTGAAGATTATATTAATAATAGGGCATTGATTTAAATTTGAGGTCATTATTACCCATAATGGTTTTCGCCCTTTTTTTCTAGTTTGGTAGGATCTTTCGGGATGACTTATTCAGTGAAGTTTCTTTGAGATAGGCCTGTGGCTGTACTGCCTGCAACCTAGGCCTGCTTGCTAGTACAGTACTAAGCCTAACCTCTGTTGTTTTATTCTTTCCTCCATCTGATATCTCTCGCCTCCTGCTTTATTCCCCTCTCCTATCCTCCACTTCCACTTCCTCCTCCCCTCTTCCTCCTCCTCCTCCTCCTTCCTCAGTCTATCGCCTCGGCGGACATGGACCAGGCTCAGCTGGAGGCCTTCCTCACGGCTCAGACCCGCAAGCAGGGCAGCTCGGGCGGACTGAGCGGCGAGCAGGCGGCCGCCCTCTCCCGCTTCTGGAAGGGGCACCGGGTGCGCGTGCGGGACAGCCTGGTGAGCCAGAGCCGCTGGGAGCCCGGCCTGCGCGGCCTCAGCTGGAGGGTGGACGTGCAGGCGGCCAGCAGCGGCCGGGGTGGTGGGAGCGGCGAGGGAGGAGAGGCGGCTGGCAACGCCGTCGCTCTGCTGGAGCTGGAGCTGGGCAGACAAGGAGAGGTGAGGAGGAGGGAGGGAGGGAAAGAATGAAAGAAAGAATGAAAGAAAGAAAGAAAGAAAGAAAGAAAGACTGGTCACCTGGCTCATTCAATCTGGTCCCCTAATCATCCTCCACTGTAATTGGCTCATTCACTCCCTCACTCTCCACCTCAAGCTGGTGTGTGGTGAGCATTCTGTCTCATAATGGCTGCCCTGCATCACCCAGGTGGGTGCTACCCCCTTTACAGTGAAGCACTAGCCTGACGAGCCAGACCCACATTAAAATGTAGGGTCTGGGCACTCACCGTTCGCAGTGCTCAGTCCGAGGGGCGGTATAATCGGTTGTCTTTCAAATTCCCGCTGCACGCAATAGGACAGCGCTATGAGTCCCATGCGTTTTCCCACCAGAGGAGCTAGTGGGCTAGTTCAAACTTTTGTCAACTTAAAAAAAAGCTTAACTCGTGTCACACTGTTCGCCAACAGCAACATCCATCTTCTTTGTTTTCAAGTAGCAGGGAATTCAAGCCAAACCGTTGCAACTCTGCCATCAATCATTGTTAAGCCCACCTAACGACTCTACACGATTTCATTGGCCTGATAGAAGTTTAATTTTTCGAGCTCACAAGCCAACAGAGTTGCTAGACTAGCCTTGGAAGCAAATGTAATTTGCTGCCGCTAGGGTACGTCTAGATTTCTAGGCTAGTGAAGCACTTTAAGTGTCTCGAAAAGCTAACTGCAACGTGTTGTTGTCTTGTTGTAAAAAAGAATGGGGGCTGTGGTGGGGATGGAGCAGCAGATGTGTCTTACCGGAGAAATGAAAGTGTGTAGGTGAATGAGAGAGAGAGATAGATAGGTAATAGAGAGAGGGATAGATGGATGGATGGAGAGATGGATAGAGAGAGAAGATCAGTGTGATGATTTTGTGGTTGTTTTTGAGATGAAGTGTAATAATATTTGATGGTGTAACACAATCTATAGAGTGTATGCCCAGACTCAGAGAGATGGCGTTTTGCTCCTTTTGGTCCCAAAATCCAGCAGTGTATAGGTCTAACCCCTAATCATGCACAGTGGGAGGGTAGAGGGTCAGGATATTTCCCACAAGCAGAGAGAGAGAGACATGTCTTGGCGGGTGGAAAAACATAACTCGAAGCAACCACCAGCCTTTGATAAGACTCCAATGAAATATCCACTGGGGTTTTGTTTATTACTCTAACACCTGACAGGGAATCCGTGTTATGTGGCTGAGCTGCTGCCTAACAGGTAAAACACTTTTAAACGGTTATAGCCTACATTTAAAAACAATTGATGAGGTAGAAATTATGCCACATGTCTACATGCAATGCAGTTGATGGCCACTACAAAAGTTTGTTTAGATCCAGTGAAACTGCCATCATGGAGACATAATGTCACACTTCGGTACTCCATTGCCTATTACCAGTACTAAAGATATGAATTATTCCAAAGTTGTTAAATATGCGGGGGGTATTGATTATAATGATATTTTTTTACGTTTGTGTGTGTGTGTATGTATGTATGCACTGACGCTTTCCACACATGAAGTTCCAAACGGAAAAATAAAGTTCTTTGAATTGAATTTGAATATACTAAAGGTAATTGATTATTTTGTGGATAGTGATTTATATTGTGGATATTAATTACACTGAGGATACAGTTATTTTAAAGGAGAGTCCTCAGTTACACCATAGCCTAGGAGCAGAACTGAGCCCTTGGTTACCATGGTCAGTTCCATATCTGCTGTTGCTAAGTGAACAGAGGATGAAGTGGTCGAATAGGGGGAGGTTCTCTATCCATTTATGATCGATCGAAGAGATAAGCCATGACTGAGCAAAGATGAGCTTTGCTATGGCAAGTCTTTTGAACGTGGAATCTCCTTTACAGCAGTTGTAGTACAAGTTTGTGGAAACGCCTCCTCTGATCATTTACATCTATGGCCATGCTTGCGATCTGATGGACGTTGCTAATGTCATAGCTGGCCAGGTCACAGGACTTTCCAGACGTGAAGGATAATCATAAACTTAAGTTTTTTGTGAGATATATAAAGATAAGGTGTAGTTGGTTTAGGAGACTGAATGCTGCAGGCCAGGCTGCAATGTTGCCACCTGACTGGCTTTAGTATGATGGGTTGAATTTGCCATATGTTTTTTTAAAAAACAAAATGACTAAAGATGTGTTTGTTAACCATCAAATCTGGGGTTTCGGTTTTGTGGTCGAGTGTATTGGTGGTTGTGTGTTTAAGCAAAGACCGTATAAGCCAGTCCCCCCACTCGACGGCCATCTTGACAACGCACTTTGAACTTTGACAATTATTTTCATATTTAAGTGAATGGGGAGGCATACAAGAAAGGCCTGGATATGTGTAGGCAACGGCCATACTGGCATTATGAACTAATCCCACACATTTCTGTGTAGGATTCTTTGACTATGTCTCCTCATTCGGAAGTCACTGGTTTAAGTCTCCACTCTGCTGCCCTGGCAGACGCTGAGGGGGCATGGCATTGGACTCCAGCTTCTGTGGGCGGGGGCGGGGGGGGGGGGATGCTAACAGTTGTTTTTACTTATGCCAAACAGATGTAGAGCAGTTTTTTATGTTTAAAACACAAAGGTCCTCAGTTTCCAGGTGGATAGGGTAGTTATTTTGAACTCTCAATCTATCAATTCTTTGCATTCATTCTATTCTAAAGCTCAGGGAACCAATTCAAAACATGTTCCTTTATTAATGTAAACACACAGGCTGCAATGCATATTTCCATATTTCTGAGGTGTGTGTGTGTGTCTGTCAGTGTATGTGTGTACACAAAAGTTCATTAAATACTTCACAGGAGAAAGCTTTTGCATAGGTTTGTATAGTTTTTTGGTTTGCCTATGTTTACATGTTTGTTTTGTTTGTTTACTGATTTGTTTTGTTTTTTCTTTGTGTTGTCAGTCCAAGTACTGTGGTTGGTATTGACATGATATTTCATTGCACTGCCTTTCATCACTCATTCCATTGCTGTCAAGCTGGTGGTGGTCAAAAACAGGACTACATTTCCCAAAAGCCTTGTTTATGAATTTACTCACCAAAGAGCAACAGATGGTAGGACACTTAGTCTCTTAGTTACCGGACTACGATATCACAGTAGTGCTTTTCGTGCACTTTTACCAGACATAGCATATTTAACTGTTTGCTGATGCACGAAGAAGAACTCCTTATGTCTGAACTTCACCCCTCTTTGACCTTTTCTCTATTTCAAAATCCTTGTTTGAAAATCTGTCCCATTTCTGTTCCATTTTTGTAGCTCATATCTGAGCTTGTCCGCTGCTATTGGTCAGAGTATGCATACCCAGAGCATAGGCAATAGGCATCCGTGACATTACATCAACGCAGTTATTTTCACACTGTTTCTATTTCTAGTTTTAGTTTGGTTGTCTAGTTTTAAGCAACAAATCTTACATATAGCACCTATTAAGGTAAATAAATGATTGATCTACAATCATTGTGTTATCATTATTACAATGCTTTTGCCTCAAAAAGTAGCTTTACAAATGGCATTAAGCCAAATTCACTTAACACCCATTAGCTGTTGTGTGGAACTGTTAATAGTGGTCTATGAGCCAAGTCATAGCCAATAAGTGAACCCAGAGCAGCTCATAATAAGACCTCTGTGATTCTGGTTGGGTTTCAATACACGCTCAACCTGGCACAAGTCTGTGGCCAGTGGCCGTTCCCACTCTTGCCAACAGTGTGGACGTTGTCCTTGCCCTTGTGTATGTACATGTATTCGCCAGATAACATGTACCCAAGCGCTTGATAAGACTAGACTGTGAAAAGCCGTTGCTTTTATGAGTTTTATTGGATGTGGTAGTAGTAGTACCGGTATGCCTCTTTTTGTAATTCTCGGAAAGTTAATTGAGGGAAGAACCTCATTTACAATAAAGCCGAGATTACATGGCCACAGAACTGAGTGAAACTACAGCGAAGAGGAAGGTACTTTTAAAATATAAAATGATCACATACAGTTAGAGGCAAGGTAGTGCTTTGTGCTACTGTGAAGACAAGGTTATGTGCAAGGCAAGCATAGACACTTTGTTTGCGTTGGCCTTGGCCTACTTCTGAGTTGGGCAAGTCCCTGTTCTTCGGTCTTCTAGAATGTCTTCAAACAAGCTTACACAGCGTGTGTGTGTGAGAGTGCGTGTGTGCCCTGTCCTGCCCCATGGCTAGGTCTGCCTCGTT
Organism: Alosa alosa; assembly: GCF_017589495.1. Taxonomy (NCBI): domain Eukaryota; kingdom Metazoa; phylum Chordata; class Actinopteri; order Clupeiformes; family Clupeidae; genus Alosa; species Alosa alosa. Next base: position 20,011,489 of record NC_063195.1, on the reverse strand, counting down.
GCTTTTGTCACAAGGTTCTCCCTCTTTAGGCGTGGCAGCTCCCAGGTGGGTTGTCGATTTTATAACGGAACACAGACAGACTGGGTCATCAGTCCCACCCGTTGCCTCTGTTGGCACAGTAACAGGCTCACCATTGTGGCACTAGTGTAGTTATCTGCATTTATCAACCAATGTTGATGGTTGATTCTTTCTTTTCTTTTTTTAAATGGGAGTCAATGCAAAGCTTCCATATGTTTTTGAGAGCAGAAATCCTAGTTATTTCATAACCATTTTTTGAATGCTTAAAATACAGCTCTGAAACAAAATGAGGAGACCACTGCACATTTTTCTGATGTCATCCTATGGTTGCTGAGTGACATTCGAATGAGTTGACTGTCATATTCAAATTTGCAGTGGTCTCTTCATTTTCAATATGACCGTTAATTTGAATGCCACTCAGCAACCATAGGATGACATCAGGAAAATGTGCTGTGGTAGCTTCATTTTTCCATATCAGTATGTATCATGCCTTTTTAAGGATTGTGTGGTAGATCTGTTTTTTATTTTTTCCATTTGCAGTCTGGAGAAACGTGTGCGTTATCGGTCACTTGGGGTCATGCTTAACCTCTCCTCCGTGACAAACATTAGACACCTCGTCTACGCAATTTAGCAATTAGGAAGCCCGCGTGAACGAACAGAAGCGGCGCTCATCGTTGCATGCATGTTGTCTGCACGCGTCGCATGCTTTGCCTAGATTTGATGAGCGGTGATAACAAGAGGTGGTGTGTCTAACACATCAGACCCACAAGAGCTGGTGAATAGTAGGTGTGTCTAAAACGTTGGACCCACAAGAGCTGGTGAATAGTAAGTTAGTCGACATCCGTTGTAGACGAGCCCGGCCGTGGAGTTTAAGGAGTGGTCAGGGTCCTCCGGAGTGGACCATGGACAGCCCAGCCTTCAATTTGGGTTTGTTGATGTAAGTCTACTGTTTGTCAGTCTATTCATTTATGTCTGTGACAGGAAAGCTTCAAATTAAGATAGCAGGCCAAAAGCAAGTACAGCCTGATTATGGCATTAAAGGTAACTAGCTCTCTCAGCCCAGCCATTTTACAAAATGAGAGGCTTTGTTGTTTGTTTAAACACAAACAAACAGACACCGAATCTTCATAATAAACTGGACCTTTGTAGGAGTCTGCAGATACTGAATCCTTGTGTCTCCTCTGAACATGTCAATACACACACACACTCCCACACTCCCCAGATTGCTGTCTCTGTGGTTGTTATGAGTCGTTAGGAATTCCCTCAACTCATCTGTTACTGACTGCCTACCAATGTGATTGGTGATTTGGCCATTACAACTCCCGCCAAAACAATCACCCTCAATAAGTTAAACTTTTAAAATCTATTCATTTAACTTTTGAACTTTTAAAATCTATTCATTTAACGTTTGAACTTTTTTAATCAAGATTTGCATATGTTTTTATTCAAGATTTGCATATGGTTTTATATATTATTATTGAAATAATGATATTGTTTTTATCTTAATCAGCTCAAGTCAAGTGAGGCCACCATTTTGTCATTCTTCCACTTTCTGTCCTCATTCCTTTTATTTCTTTCTTTCATTCTTTCTTTCTTTCTTTCTTTCTGGCCATGTAACCCAAAAAAGGGATTGTAGGGAAATGGCACAGGGATTCTGGTTGAATTTTTCCATCTGACATTGCTCTGCACAGAACTGTTTGTTCTGCAAACACAGGAGCTTGTGGAGTGAGCTTCGAGGGACGATGGTATCCAGACTGTGTTTGTATGTGCGTTTGTCTGCGTGTGTGTGTCCATAAAACATGAATGTGCATTGTGCACAGGCACACAAAGTTAGGCTTTACAAATACAAGATTGCTCAAACTTTTGGTTTTAGATAGAATAGTGGCAGTGTTTGAGGAGACTGTGTTATGTTTCAACATCAGCTATAACGTGTGTGTGTGTGTGTGTGTGTGTGTGGTGGTGGTGGTGGTGGTGGTGGTAAGTGAGTGGGTGGGGGTGTGTGTTTGTGGACGCTGTCCTGTCCATGTGCATACATGGTGATATGGACAGTTATCCGTTGGCCCTGCCTACCCCACCTGCAGTTTGTACCATATCAGTATTTGCTTAAAGGGACACCAGGCAACGTTTTCGTGTTAATTACTCATCTTCGTAAGTCGGTATATGGTTAAATGACTCATTACAGGGCGAATGAAGACTCTCTCGCCCGCCCCTACTGCCTGTAGGAAGAATATCCCGCTTGCAAGTTCAGTGTATCGTACCCGGCGACCGAAGCAGTTTCAGTTTCCATCCTGCATCCACAGCACAGAGGGAGGCTAACGAAACGCTAGCGATTGTTGCAAAGAGAGAAAAGGAAAAGAGCTTCAGACCGAGCGAGGGGGAGTTTCGTAGAGAAAAAGCATCAGGCTTGCCTGGTGTCCCTTTAAGAGTAGTTATTAAGAGATAGCAACAATAGCAACTAATTTACATTGCCAGAATAATACAAAATAAGAGTGTGCCGTTAGACTGAGAGACTGGGAAGAGGGGGGAGGGGTAATGCCCGGCTTTTCCATAATAGGTTTATGTCCTTTCTGTGGGGATCTGAATGGTCCGGTTGGAATCTGTTGTTGGAAGCTGTCTGTCTGTGTTTTGTGACAGTACAAAGGAGTGGACTGAAGGAAAACTATTTTTCATAAGTCTTTTTCACATAAGTCTCTGTTTCTGCAGCCAGGCAAAACAATCTTGCTACCTGTGTGTTGTATGAGTTGCTGCATATATATATATATATATATGATATATATTTTTAGATATATATATATATGTGTAAATATATATATATATATATATATATAGCAGTGGTCCCCAAACTACGGCCCGCCACCTCATTTTGGGTGGCCCCCCAAAACATGTCCGTGGTATGTAGCAACCGGCCCGCACGAGAGTACGACCTAGTCAAACTATAACCTCCGCAATTTCCCCCATTCATTCTCTATGGCGAGTCTTAACAGTACACATGTAATACTCTTTTTGTCCACTGGTGGTGGTTTTGGCGCTGTTTCACGTTTGCCATCAAAAACGGAATGAAATGTAGGCCTACCTGCAAACAATCTAAGAGGCCTATGCTGACTGCTGCATCAGTGCTCAAAGTATTGTAAAGGTTTATCAATTAATTGTTAATAACTAACTTCTATTCAAGTTCAGGTGAGTGAAAGTTAGAATGGTGGTCATTTCAGAGTTCACACATGTTTAATGAAATATACTTTTGGGACTCCCTGCTAATACTTTTGGGAATGCAAAAGTCTTTTTATTAGTATTATTTAATTTGAGTTACATTTTACACTGATATGGCATGATGGCAATATAAACACAATGGTATTAAATTGCAATAGCCTATAGATAGAAATGTAATGGAATATTCAACTAAGGTAGACTGCTGTTCACAGCACTAAGCTATTTATGGTTACTGATATACTCCGAGTCTCTGGCCCTCTCTTAGAGCCAGGCATAGTAAGCTGGCCCTCGGAAGAAAAAGTTTGGGGACCACTGATGTATAGTGTGTATGTGTGTATATATATATATATATATATATATATATATATATATATATATAACATATTTTTGTGACATGTTGCCATCATCAGGCTACATGGTTGGAAATAGTAGCCTAATAACTCAACTCCTTACCTACTAGGGCTGCACGATATATCTAAAATCTATCGTTATCGCGATATCAACATTTGCGATGGACATACCGCAAAGATTACTTAATTTTCGATACATTTCGATACATTTTCTGTGCCGTGCGCATTCCATACAGTCTATGGTGTATTCACATTCTGAATGTCAACATATGTTACCAAACCGATGCTGTCATGCTGCCCTAGAAGCCCGTCCCCTACCAGTTTAGGTGTGTGGTGTGTTAGGTGTTGAGACGGGAGCTAATGTCGTGATGGCTGAAGATCGAGCGAGGTAGGCTACACTTGGGTGAAGAGGAATTGGTGACTAAAAGGAAAAGCACGTCTGTTCTATGGAAATATTTTGGTTTTATTAAGGATGACGTGTTACAAACACAACGCCAAATGCGTCCTTCTCCACTGTGTTAAAATAAACAATTTCTTTCGTTATCGTTCTAGGATCAGAAGATATACGTCTTTCACTGTAAGGCTTGTATTTCATGATTTGCATTTAGCAAAAGCCCCAGACAGCAGCAGAGAGGTAATCAGGATTCGTTATTTGTAAAAGTTGTTTAGCCTACTTCTTGGACTGTGCGATGTGCCCCTTACTTTCACTTTCCGCTGCACTTGGCATGCCGGTAGCCTAATAACGTGGGATGCGCAGCGTATGAGGTTGGAAAAAAACATGAGGTGGAGAAAAACGTGAAATATTTAAATATCTCAAGTTATATCGTTATCGCAGTACTCAATAATGTTATCGCATACCGCATGTTTTCCTAATATAGTGCAGCCCTATTACCTTCCTCCTTTCCTAACCCCACTAACAAGCTAACGCACACTTATCACGCACTGCCCTCTCTCTTCCCTCCTCTACCGCCTCTTCTTCTACTACTTTCTTCTCCTACCACATTTTGGCTAGTGCTTATAATGGCGGCACTCTTGTCATAGTGTTGTACTGATGCAGTAGTACTTCCAAACTAAGGCCTCCTCTGCACTGGAGCTTGAATGTTATTCTCTTTCTGTGAGTCACTTTGAAGCGTCTACTAAATGAATAAACGTAAATCTAGTTTTTGTTGGTAGTGTTGTTGGGCCTTAAGTCAAGCTGTGGTGCTTTGAGGACATTGACTGCTGTGCGTGTAAAACATTAACACCAGTCATAATAAATATACCCTGTTATGTCAGGGCAGTGTAAACCAGTCTAGTCATTTCCTCATTGTTTTCAGGTAAATAGCATGCCTTTAGCCAACACAAGCAGGACATTGCCAGTATAAAATACATAGCATGGCTTTTCGTATTAATGTACCTTTGTAAACGGATGACACAATTTTCATTCGGAATAGTTTAACCGGAATGACAAAAATACTGTTCATGTAAACGGGCCTAGAATTGGCTGATAAGTTCCTCAAACACTTGATCTTAGGTTTTTTTTAGGGCTGTCAAATGATAAAAAACAACTAATTAATCATGATTATTTTTTCTTTATAATGAAGCTTTTAATTGCATTACATTACATTACATTTGGCTGACGCTTTTTAGCCAAAGCGACTAACAACATAGTAAACAGTTTAAGTTTTAGAGCAGTTCTCAACAATTTTAGGACAATTTAAAAACATTAGAGTACAGTAAGAATAAGTGCAATAAGTAATGATCAACATTGACATGTAATATCATGGAATTAATGTAAAAACAACCTGGACTAGCACAATTGCAAGCTTTTCCTGTAGGACTACCTCATTTCAACAACACCCTGCCCAATGGCCTATCGGAAATGATTCCCTAAGTGAAAGCTTGATTATGTTCCAAGTTATATTTTTTACGCTAATGATGACATGGCTGATGTACCTCAAATAAGGCTCTGCACATGTGATGTTCTCTCTGGAAATGTTAAATGCAGAACGTTCAGTTGCATTCAGAACAAAAATCTGCATATAGAATGACAAAATCAACACAAGGAGGACTGCTACCATTGCACTTTAGCAGCCACACTGACGATCCTGCCTGACTGCAGACATTTATTGTTTAATCAGCAGATGCCGATTAAGGAAAAGATGGCATTAATCGGGTCGATCAGTCAGCACTAACAGCATTGCAGCTCATTAGATGGAGATGGAGCTGATCTGGGTACAGGATGCTGCTTCACTGCACTCACCCCACCGCAACTCTATTTCTCTCTCTCCTTATTTTTCCTGTAAATGTGTGGAAGACACCAATGGGTTCCTGGAAAACAGTTCTAAAATAATAGACGTCTAGACAGCAACAATTCAAATCCATACGATTTCTATAGGGTCATAAGATATGAATGAATCAAGGTGCCTTACGGAACCCAGTTTCAATTTGAGCTGTGTTGAGGTGTGCTAAATACACTGTGAAGCTGCGTACATTGTGCAGACGGGATTTGGAAGTGAACATATTGACCAAAAACAGCTAGGCATAAGCATCTCTTCCCCCTATGACATCTTTATTAGAAGAGATGGATGATGTGGGAACTGATCTGAGTACAGGATGCTCCACCCTTTCCTGTAAAAGTGTGGAAGATACCAATAGGCTGCTGGAAAACAGTGGTGAAATAATAAACGCCTTAACAACATTGATTAAATTCAATTTTGTTTATAGAGTTTCATGACATGGATCAAGGTGCCTTACAGAGCCTTGAGCTTGTTGATGTAGGCTAGTAGCAACTGATCTGATTACCGGATGCCCCCCTTCCATTAAAGATTCATTTTTCCTTCTATCATGAAGAAAATAGTAGGTTACTGGAAAACCAATGGTGAGAGGAAAGTGGTTGATATTGCAGTGGTTTGTAAAATGGAGATTGAGTAGTCATCTAATATTTATTGGAAGTATTTGCATGAGAGAGGTTGTCCAAAGAAGTTAAAATTTGAAAATACACCAAAGAGCAATGCTGTTATTCACGTTTGGGTAGGGGCTTGTTACAAAGCTATTAAAATCTAGGGATGAACTTAAGGTGAGCTGAATGCATTGTGAATCGGTATACATTTTGCAGGCGGGATTTGGAAGTGAACATATTGACCACACCAACTAGGCATAGGCATCTCTGCCCCTATGACATCTTTATTAGAAGAGATGGATGATGTGGGAACTGATCTGAGTACAGGATGCTCCACCCTTTCCTGTAAAAGTGTGGAAGATACCAATAGGCTGCTGGAAAACAGTGGTGAAATAATAAACGCCTTAACAACATTGATTAAATTCAATTTTGTTTATAGAGTTTCATGACATGGATCAAGGTGCCTTACAGAGCCTTGGAGCTTGTTGGATGTAGGCTAGTAGCAACTGATCTGATTACGGATGCCCCCCCCCCCCCCTTCCATTAAAGATTCATTTTCCTTCTATCCGCATGAAGAAAATAGTAGGTTACTGGAAAACCAATGGTGAGAGGAAAGTGGTTGATATTGCAGTGGTTTGTAAAATGGAGATTGAGTAGTCATCTAATATTTATTGGAAGTATTTGCATGAGAGAGGTTGTCCAAAGAAGTTAAAATTTGAAAATACACCAAAGAGCAATGCTGTTATTCACGTTTGGGTAGGGGCTTGTTACAAAGCTATTAAAATCTAGGGATGAACTTAAGGTGAGCTGAATGCATTGTGAATCGGTATACATTTTGCAGGCGGGATTTGGAAGTGAACATATTGACCACACCAACTAGGCATAGGCATCTCTGCCCCCTACGAAAGCTACAACAGCCTCCAACTCAAACACTGCAGGGTCAATGATGTGTTCACCATAGTGTTCACATGCATCACTTACGCCTATGGAGACGTGTGAGTGTGTCTGTTTGTGTCTCTGCGTGTGTGTGTGTGTGTGTGTGTGTGTGTATGTGTTTGGGTGGGTGGGTGGGTATCAGTATACGTGCCTGTGTTCACGTGTATGTGTGTGTGTTTGTGTCTCAGCATACTTGCCTGTGCATGCGTGTCTGGGTGTGCCTGGGTGTTCGTGTGTGTGTGTGTGTGTGTGTCTCAGCATACGTGCCTGTGTGTGTGTGTGTGTGTCTCAGCATACTTGCCTGTGCGTGCAGCAGTTCTTCAGCAGTTCCTCCTCTGTCTCTTATCTCCCAGCTCTCAAATCTCATGGCTTCCTGTCGTGAGCTGCATGAGCTGCCTAGGCTGCCCCTTAGTACCCATTTGCCAACAGCAGTGAATTATGGCAAAATGTATGAAATAATACGACTGTGTGACAGAATTTCACCAGATTACTTTGGGTGTGTGTGTGTGTGTGTGTGTGTGTTATTAATCAGCATTTCTCCCTCTCATTCCTGACAGGTGTGTGTGTGTGTTTGTTTTTGATCTCTTGATGACCGTGTGTTGCCAGGCCGTTTGTCCCATCTTTGTCTGCATCGCCGTCCGAGCGTATTCTGTGTCGGGCGCGTCCCTTTGCACCGAGATCTGGGGCATCCGGCTACCCGTGAGCGCACCAGGGACCGTTTAACCCAGATGACGCCAGAGACGGTGCTCGTTCGGTGTGAAAGCCAACGAGCTCATATTCCCACTCTCGGCCTCCCACTGCAAGGCATCACATTGAATTAGGGCTGTAACGATACACCAACCTCACGATTCGGTTTGTATCACGATTTATGACCCACGGTTCGATACGAATCTCGATTTTTTTTTTTTTTGGGGGCTAGACATTTTATTAAATAACATTTGAATAGCCTCCCTTAGAACACCAGAGGATTACAATATAATATATCTATTATTTTATATCCTGATATAAAAATATTTTTCTGAATGACTGATATTTATGACCGCACACTTTATGCAGATTAGCCTATTGCCTAGGCCTGCTATTTTTTATTACAATTCTACCTCTTTAATTCAGCTGTCTGGTTGAAGCCTGGAAATATTGTAAACAAAGTAGCATAGTTGGCTAGCTTAGCCTATCGTAGTCTACTGATTGGACTGTTCAGTTTTCCCATGTGTGTTTAAGTTTCAAGGTAATACTTGTTCTCCTTGGGACAGACCCTTTTAGGAAATGTTGGTATTGAGATGATCAGTCAACTTCAATGCAAGAGCTTTAAACAAATATGTGCAGCATGCTAATGATGCTAAGCGGATTTAATAGTAATTTAGCTAGTCGCAGGGTCCGACTGGGAACAAAATTCAGCCCTGGCAATTTTCTCCTGGACCGGCCCACTACTGGACCGACGACCCCCCCCCACACACACACACACACACACACAAGCCCACCGATACCAAAATCCCCCCCTGATTCCCCCCCATAAATAACAAACACACAGTATCATGCTGTAGCAACACTTCATAAACTGAACCCAAACATTTAGATTTGGACCTATAGGTTATTATATAATCAGTATCGTAATTTCTGTCAACTATGACTATCTCCATGCATGTTCAGTAGCCTATATTTTTCCTTTAGTCAAGCAGTGATATGTGGTTTAATCAGTGTTGGGCAAGTTACTTCAAAATCGTAATATATTATGTATTACTTATTACTGTCATTTCAAAGTAATTCATTACATTATAATATTACTGTCTCTGAATTGTAAGGCATTACACTAGTATTGTATTACTTTTAAGTTACTTTTACCAAAATATCTGGAAATATGGATTTGGAATTCTAAATGCAGTTTATTATGCTCAATGCAGCTCATTGCACTTCTAATGGAGGGTGATGTGGTACAACATAATGACTGAGCTAGGCTTAAGGCTAACAACAGTAGAATGCAATAGGTGCAGTGATGGCTCATGATGCAATACAAGGAACAATCATAGCCAGAATTTTGTTAAAAGAAGACAAAAGGTCAAAGTCTGGTCAATTGTGATAGAAATGCTGTAACTTTAGGCTTAGGCCAACAGAGCGCCCACTACCTGTATATTGTAACCCAAAATTTAAAGACATGTCAAGATAGGCTACACAGTGCAGCTACAGGTCATTTTTGTGCCCTAACTGGTGAAATACAGTATTAACCTAAGTATGTCATTTTATGGCCAACTATAAAGATGTAATCTGCCTGTTCCCAGGAATGGGTAGTATTTCTGAAACATGTAATATGTGTTTCAAATGCAAAATAGTATTTTGTCATTTGTATTTTATTGGGTTGAAGGAAATGTCTCTGTATTTTGTATCAAAATACTTAATTGGTGTGCATTTTTGTATTTTAAAAATACTGCAAAATACTACAAAAAAACACAACACAAAAAAAGTAGATACTACAGACAGGTGTAATGAATAATTGGTAATTAGGCAACAATGGTTTATGTTTGTCGCAATCAGCTAATGTGAGAACAGCTGTGTTCAACAACACTTACAGCTTTTCAGTGACTGCTATTGCTGAAGCATCAGCTCTGGTCTGAGTTCACATAAGGACACTGACAAAGGCAACCATGTCCCATTGTCTCCATGCCAATCTTTAACAGAAAAATGTCATATCTCAACCACAATGACATCAATAGATGGTAAGGTGTTGAGTGTGTTTGAATTCCCTTCCTTGTAGCATCCTTTACTGCATTCCACAGTGGGGAGTTCACCTTGTTTAATTAAATAACAATTCTATTTCTTTATTAGCTGCATACTTGAGGTTGGAGATATTAAGGTGCGTCAAGTCTCTCACATACTGGAACTTCAAGATACATAGGCGTATGATTTTCTTATTCAGTTCTGCACTGGACTTGAATTACGAATTTTGGCACAGATACACAGTTATGATTTTGGCCTATTGATTATAATGTGGTTAATTGAAAGCTCTGTCAGTCATTTGGATAAGCATCAGCTAGATGACTAAATGTAAATGTAAATTCTTGAATTATTCTTAATTCTGATCACACTACATGAACTTGCATACGGTATACGACAGGGGCCAAATTGTATTGTTTTTTACTATATAGTTTTAATAGGCTGAATGTTTGGGATAAAAAAGCTTTTTTTTGCAGTGCTTCCATACTTCCTTGAAAAAAGTATTTTGAGTATTTTCTAAATACAAAAATACAGTATTTTATTTTCATACATACGTAATATGGTTAGGCCTACTGTATTTTGTAGTTTATTTTGATACATTAAAAATGAGTGTATTAGGTATTTTACTAATTCACTTTGCGATGATTAGCTTGCAGTATTTTTAAAATACAAAAATACACACCAATAAAGTATTTTGATACAAAATACAGAGCCATTTCCTTCAACCCAATAAAATACAAATGACAAAATACTATTTTGCATTTGAAACACATATTACATGTTTCAGAAATACTACCCATCCCTGGGAACAGGCAGATTACATCTTTATAGTTGGGCATATGATGACATACTTAGGTTAATACTGTATTTCACCAGTTAGGGCACCAAAATGGCCAGTAACTGCACTGTGTAGCCTATCTTGACATGTTTTTAAGTTTTGGGTTACAATATACAGGTAGTGGGCTCTCTGTTGATTTTAATGAGTAGGCCTAAGCCTAAAGTTACAGCATTTCTATCACAATTGACCAGACTTTGACCTTTTGTCTTCTTTTCAAAATTCTGGCTATGATTGTTCCTTGTATTGCATCATGAGCCATCACTGCACCGGTCCAGGAGAAAATTGCCAGGGCCAAATTTTTTTTCCCAGTCCGACCCTGCATGGACTCGTAGGCTATATTTCCCCACAAACCAAGCGGCTGCTTGGACAAATCCACTTGAGGGGTGGGGCAGGGGGGCACGATCGTAACACACTGAACCTGTCATGAAGAGGCCAAAATGATTGACCTGTCACCCCCCAATCCAAATGGATGCAACTGCATTTATAGGCTAAGCGTAGGTCTACATGACGGGCCGCAAATAGGCTAAATAACTTTAAAAAAATAAAAAAAAATCCCGGAGGTCACCGGCCCACATGTGGACCGGCCCACCTGGCATTTGCCCGGTTGTACAGATTACCAGTCCGAGCCTGGTCGTCTTCTATGCGTCCTTGCTTTCACGATTGTGAATGTTTTATTTAAGTCCCGCGTGTTCATTGAGCAGGAGAGGGAGGGAGCGCGAGAGAGAGCGCGGGGCAAGGAGAGGGGGTTTACTTCTATACTGTTTGGTAAAGTTGCACACATAGCCTAGTCTACAATGAAAGCAATGAGAGGTATGAAATTATTATTTATTTATTTGTTTGTTTTTGGACAACGTAGGCTACCGATAAGTAAAGCGGGAGATGTGTGTTGCTTTTGCGGCCGCGTAAGATGCAAAGCACTGCGTGAAACACTAGAAAGGTGTGTCGCGATTCTGCCTTTAAACACCGCGACACAGTATCGTTGATATGAATGTCGCGATTTCGGTTGACATAAAATAAAATGTATCAAAAAGTATAGAATGAATGATATACATACACACAAATCAAACAAATGAAAATAAACTAATGAACAGTTGCTGGAGGCGAATGTTCTGTTCTGCATATACTGCTGATTTTAGGCTAAATTGGGCCAATCTGTGTGGAGAAAGGTGTGATTAACTTAATTTCAATGGTATTTGCAATGTTGGAATATATATTAAGTATGTAATGTCACATATATTAATCGGTGTATCTCTGTTTCATCTCTCTCTCTGTCTGTCTGTTTCATCTCTTTCTCTGTCTGTCTGTTTCATCTCTCTCTCTCTGTCTGTCTGTTTCATCTCTCTCTCTGTCTGTCTGTTTCATCTCTTTCTCTGTCTGTCCATCTCTGCATGTCTTTCCCTCTGCAGGACTCTGATTTTGTGTGTTTGGAATTTGACGAGACGAAGGTGAACCAGGTGCTAAAGAAGATGGCTGAGATCCAGGAGAGCATTGACCGCATCGTTCACAAAAGCTAGTGTGTGTGTGTGTTTCGTGTTTCTGTCTGTCTATCTCTGTGCAAATGCAATTTTATGTCTGTGTGCGTGGATGCATTTTTGTGTGTGTGTGTGTGTGTGTGAGTGAGCACGTTTGTATTTCTGGAGTGTGTGTTTAAGTCTGAAGGGCCCCTTACAGGTGGCTTGTGCATTGTATAGTGAAAAGTGAGTGTCTACACATGTATATGTGTTGAATGTGTATCTTGCACACCAATGTCCAAATTCCTGCACTGTGAGCATTGAGAATAGCCGGACGGCTGAAACGTCTGCTCTTGCTCCCAAAATTAAATGGACAAACTCTTTCTGTAGACTTTGTTTAAGTCAATTCTTTCAGTGTGCGAACTACTCCTCTCTCTCTCTTCAACTCTTGGTTTAAACGCACCTGGCTAAAACTCTAGATCATCTGAGCGCAACAATACTCCCCCGCATCCCAAATTCCTGCACTTACAGTTTCGTACCCAATTACAACGTCTGCTAAATGTCACTTCTTTCCGATGCCTTTTGTGTTGTTTTTTCATGCAAGGCATAAACGGCATAAATATGTCATAACCAAATTACCATGGCGACACGATGATGAGGTCTCGTGTCTCCTAGTGATGCCTCTGTAAGTGAATTACCTCACTGTCAGCTCTGATTCATGCTCTTGTTTCAGGAGGTTAATCGGTTTAATGGCCCTTGTTATCATTGTATTTCCCCGGTCATCATCTGGTTGTTATCTCCATCTGAATCTAGTGTCCTGTATGTGTATCTGGCTGTGCTGGACCCTCCCTGCCTGCCTGTGTACTACACACACACACACACACATCACACACACACACACACTACACACACTACACCCACGCACACCATACTGTATACATGGACACACACACCACACACCATACTGTACGCTTGGACAGCCAGACCCAGAGTTAGTAGTGTTACATCACTAGCATTAAGAGCTGCGTGGCTAGTTTGACAACACACTGAGCTACGTGTGTTTTGGCCTTGATAAGCCAGTCCTCATTTGATTTGGGTTCTCAGGCAAGTTTGGCAAAGGTGGGAGAGGGGATGGGGTTAGAGGTCATTCCTGAAACGGTTCAAATATTATTATTATTACAGCAATAGAATAACATTTAAGCTATTAACATTTAAGCATTTTAACACTAAAGCTACAGAGCTACAGGATTATTGGGTGTAGGCGTGTTCCAGTTTATAGGGGAACGCTGTAGAAAAGAGGGATGTGGCGGCGGCAGCAGCCTAGTGACAACAACGTTTGGGTGTGTCTCGAGTCAAGACTGGAGATGGGGTGGGACGCGGAACAACTGGTTCTCACAGATGGAAAGGGAATGGCTGGGAAAATATGGGTTGGTGTTGTGGGTGGTGGTGGAGGGGGTGCTAGGGATTTTTGAAGGGTGTGTGGTTAAGTGGCCTCACCCACCCTAGTGTTTGTTGTAGACACAGACACGCCTGGTTAGAGGTTTTTGGAACAAAATAAATGCATTTTTTTTTTTTTTTTAATCCATTCTGTGTGTCTAAGTGAGATAGAGTTTATCACTGACTATCTACTAACGGCTTCATTGCCCACTGCTCTAATGAGACCCAGAGCTAAACAAAGTCAGGGATTTTGTATGAGGCCCTTTTCTGTTTACTCAAAGCTAACATGCCCAGCAGGTTAATCACTAAAGCACATACTTACAATACTCCCCTGTACGATCTGTGAGTAGTAGTGCATTTACATTTTGCATTTTCATCCAAAGTGACTTACATGTGTCAATTTTATTAGAAGGGACTATTGTCCCCTGACCAATTTGGGGTTAAGTGCCTTGCTCAAGATTACAACGGTGGAGGCTGGGAATTGAACCCACAACTTCTCAGGCTACTGCATGCAACCAAAGTCCGTTTAGTTTGTCTGGACTAAAGTAAGGTTTCTGATTTTAAGAGAAGACTGGCAAAAAGAGCTTAAATGACTTTTACCTCCTACGATTGAGTGTATGAGATTTTAAATGTGATTATTCTATCCAAGGTAACATCACATAGATTGTAATCTGTGTAGTTCTCTTGAATTCCACGCATTCCCCAGTAATAATATGCCACATGCAGTGTGAAATGCAGAATGCTATATTTGTAGAGGTAGTACCAGGTCGTGTGTGTGTGTGTGTGTGAGAGTGTGTGTGTGTGTGTGTGAGAGAGAGAATTCATCCTCTCCTTGCCATGAAGGCTGATAGGTTCGTTGTTTATGTCAGAATCCTCTGTGTGTGTGTGCTTAGAATTTGCTCAAAAAGATTGCTTATTTCTAAACAGTCAAATGTCACGCTACCCAGCAATGTTTAGGCCGATGGCCGCACACACAGAGCACAGTTTTCCAGCTGGTTTATGAGTTTCACTATGCCATCCCAGCGGTACTGCGGTACTTTCTCAGAGGCCAAATTTGAGTTCTCTTCCTGTTGTTATAAAGCAGAATTCACCCAGCTTCAAGTATTGTTCCACAGGGAACGTGAGCCGAGTTTAGAACCATTGCGAGACAGGTGAGACTTAGCCGACTAACAATTGGGTTTTGTGTATGTGTCCGATGATGTAAGTGAAACCTAAGTAAAGGAACTTTACACCTAAGAGACTAATGTAGCCACACACACACACACACACACATACAAGCTGTAACCTTGTAGCGTGTAGCATCCCCAAAGGTGTGAACTTGTTTTGTCCAGGCATTACAGTTTTTCTCGATCGCTTTAATGCTTGTGTCAACTCTGACATCATGTTTTCAAAATAATGAACATGCCGGTCTAAACAGAAGCACTCTGGCGAAAATTGGACATTTTGCTTGCAAAAGGCTCTTACTCTCAAAACATTTAAAACATGCAGCAAAAGCAAAGTTTGCCTTTGATGGTATTTTGATTCCATAGATTTAATAGAGACCCAATCAGACCAATAGTATGAAAAATCAGGAACAGAGTTTATTTACAATGATGCGCATCAAGGGAGAGACAGCACGACTTCACCTAAAGATCCATCAGCTGCTCTAACTAGACAAGGAAATAGTTAGGCAGATAGCTACTGACCCAGCCATGCAGAACAGTGAAACACTGCAAAGACATAATATTCCTGCTTATCTCTAAACACAGTCACACAGAGATATACACAGGGACAGTACAGATATCATGCAGTCATTACATAGAATCATACTTGAATTTGAATACTTGAATTTCCCCTGGGGATCAATAAAGTATCTATCTATCTATCTATCTATCTATCTATCTACTTTTAGTATCAAAGTGACCTACTAATGAGAAATGCAGAACATTTAATCACATATTGGTATATTGAACATAATGCAGAACATTAAACCATATATTGGAATATTGGACATAATGCAGAACATTAAACCATATATTGGAATATTGGACATAATGTTCTATTCCACTTTCTCTCACCTTCAAACAACACATGTTGTCAAATCACTGTGACTCAATCATTACACACTGGACAACAAAATGCAAGATATGGTTGTCAAAATGAGGAATTTCAGCCTGAATAAAAATGAATTGTATTCATTCCTCCAAAGATGTGACTGTCATTGACATGTAAAACCTACCGTAAGCACCTATACAAGACAGATTTCATTGAAATAGATCTACAGTAAACACCTTTTGTACTGTTTTCTTCACCAAATAGGCTATACAGTACTCTCTACTTTCCTTTTTTTCCCTTTTGTTTAGCACAGGGAAACCAATAGTTTGGGGTCTTTTTAATGCCATCTGTGTTAACTGTTTTGCAAAAAGGTGTGAGAAAAGTGTGAACCCAGTGAAATCGTGTGAACATATTTGCAGGAGATGACAAAGAATGCAAAGAATGTGTAAATGAATGTGTAAATGAAGACCAAGTGGATTCCAGTTTCTTTTAAACGGGTCAAAGCAATCAAGAAAAACTGTAATCTGCCTTTAAAAAGAACCATTGGATCCATGTGTTGGGAGGAACCACTGGAACTATGAAACCGTTTTCCAGATCTTGGACCTCCGTTAAAGGTGAGGTAAGCGTTGCAAAGTGATTAATAAACATGTGAAACTATTTGTAACATTCAGAGAACATATCCACATTCCACACATTCCGCTTGCTCCATTCTCTGAATACAAAACAGCCTTCTTACACAGATCTGTCCTTGTGACCTGGAAACATTGAAAGGGAGGCAGCCTGTCCCGTTTACCTGGACCCTAATATAGCCTAATTTGATTAAACAAAATGCCTCTTATAACCACCTCAATCGGATTGAGAGAGGTGGTCTCGTTTCAATAATCCAGTCCATGGGAAAATCTACCCATGTAAACCGGTAATCTGATTGTTGGAATACATGTCTTCTTTGTGCACATGAGAGCTCATACACGTAGGACGCCTTCACTATGCACAGCCACACACATACATGTCAGAAAGGTTTCAATCAGGGGAGCGTTGTGGCGCAACTGGGTACAGCGCCCGTGCCACATTTGGGAACCTCAAATTGGAATGACTTCAATCGATTGAAAAATAAATCGTCTATATGCAAACACAGCTGATTTCTTCACTCACAGAGCACTAAGTCTGTTAGGGCCCAGTGCTGTCCCACTGATAGGTGAGATATGAGTCTAGCAGAACCTCTAGTCACTCCAAACCATCGTAAAAGTAGTTTTGAGGGAGGAGTTGGGGTTTACATGAAGACAAACACTCCAGACTTCAGGAGTCAGTAGCCTAACCTTTGCCTAGGGTGTGTGTATGTGTGGCAAAACTTACGTCAGAGGAATGGAACAGAACAGGCATACGAGTGACATACTCTAGAACTAAGGAGGAGGGTGAATGTGCGACAACCTGAAGGGGTCAAAGGTTAAAAATGTTGTGCACCCTCCTAACCAGCGCGAGTCAGTGGGACAATAATTCCTTACCACATAGAGGGAGGTGTGGGTGGGTAAGGTTAGTATGTAACTTCTGCATTATCATCCTCTGGTAGTCTCATAGTGTTTGCAAAATAGTATTTACCGTTACCCTTTGATCTCCTTTGAAATGTAGCCTGAATGTTAAAATTGATTTTGTTAGCCACCATGAGTAAAAGCGTCTGATAAAAAATATAAGTAAATGTACGTAATTCGCGGAAAGGTTCAGTCCCCATTCCTGGTGACAGGTTGACGCATAATGTTTGTTTATTTAAGCTTTTTATTTATTTGTTTGTTTGTTTGAGTGCACAAACACCATTTACAGCATGAGGGCATTGACATAAAAGGTGTTTGCCATTATAATGTAGGATTGTATTTTTATGTAACATGCACTGAAGAAATATGAACTACTATCTGTGGTTCCTTCCGGTTGCCATGAAATCAGTCAATGGGGCTTATCTTATGGCCATGGCAACATAAAGAAAATGTCAAGGCATCAGGTTAAATGGGTCTTCAGTTCAGTTAGTCTATTGTCTGAAGCATCACAAAGGTTGAGGGGGAAAGCTGAGAAGCATAAATAAATAACAACATAATGGAGGGCGTTTTGCCCTGCATAACAGAATTCAGAGTTGTGAGACCAAGCCCATTATATGGCAGACAGACAGTCATTAGGGTGTGTGTGTTTCCCATACTGGTCCCTGCTGTGTGTGTGTGTGTGTTAACCATACTGCTCCCTGCTGTGTGGGGTGTCTGCAGCTTGTTCCCCACCTGATCCTCAGTATTTAGTTCCAGTCATACAATGGACACTCCCACAACCCCCCAGGACATAATCAGCATAAAGACACATCAGTTAAGACTTAGAGACACCCAGACACTGACACATAGAGGCCCCCTGCTGTGCTCTCTCCTCATTATTACCCCTGTAACTTAACTTAGTCTATACTGTTTACTCTATAAGGCCTACTATCTACCAAATCAAATTAACAAGGCTCTGTCAGAGCATAGGAGACATAATGTGTCGATTTAAAAAGTACACTAAAAAATAGCATAGAGATTATTGGACGTTTCGAGTTTAAAGATCTTTTCGTTTTTCATTAAGTTGAAAGAATTACCGTGAGGTCTAATATGGACCCAACTGTTCTCAATTGCATATAGGATTTATTTGCTGCAAACAAGCTGCAAGGTATGAAACCTGATTCAAGCTGTCAGTGTTTGCTGAAGTGTGATCAAATGTTGACATCCGAAGCAGGGGGGGGATCATTAGCTTGCCCGAGGAACACTTTTAATATCCAAGGAGAATTGCTGTCATCCAGTCTATTTTTCAGTCCCAGTCTTTACATGAGACAAGCACCGCCAGCTCTCTCTCTCAATTCAATTCACTCACGCTCTCTCTCTCTCATACACACACACACACAGCGCACGCACATGCTATGGGAGGGGCAGTTGTCGACAAAAGTGAAGCATATGGGTAGTGTGTGTGCGACGTAGAATAACTTCAGCCCGAAAAGGAAACCCATACTCTTCAGGTTAACTTGGAGCACGGATGAGAGTGTTTCACCCCACTTTTACCGGGTGATTAAAAGAGACGCGGCTCCGAGAAGTCGACTTCTGGTGTGAAAGGTGAACAAGGAGGATATAACCACTCAAGACGCTGAGCTACCAACTGAAGGTAGGACGACATTAGCTTGATAGGAGAATACACAGTAGTTTAGGACTACGGGGCGGACTGTGTCAGAATGTTAAGTTTTGTTAATCATTTTAACTTAAAATATAGACTCCAGTCGTTGTGGAGTTATTGGTTATTGTCTTCTCTCTCTCTCTCTCTCTCTCTCTCTCTCTTCAAATGAAATAGACAAGCTGGAATCATTCTCATGAGTGGGTTAGAACCACTGTAAGAGCAGGGTAATTATACAGGTTTGCCAGACTTGTTCTTAAAAGCGGAACGGTGTCATTACGCCGACGGAGTCCCACAGAGACAATCGTACCGGTGGGACGCGGTGTGTGTTCCCCTTACGCTTTTGACAGACACTGTGGACAGTATAGTTCAGTTGTATACCTAGACTAGGTACTTCTGTTTTATTTCCCAGTTTGGAAGCCCTGTTCCCACTATCACCCAGGCATTGATGGACAGTTTTACTTCGTGTACTAGCCAGGGCGACGGCAGTGATGACAGGACGTGCTCAAATCGGCTTTCTCGCTATCTTTCCGAGGCATTTTCCGTTGACTTTAGCCTACTTGTTATCGAAAAGTGCCAAAGGGCGGCCTTTGGCTGCTCCTCCGCTCTGGTCAACCCGCTCTGTGCGACAGTAATGTAAACAGTTAGGTTACACCAAATATTCTGGTCTCGTTACATTTACTTGACCTTTCCAAGCCAAACCACATTGTTGGATGTCTCTACCACAAGTTGTTCAGAGGTCAGAACTTCCATTTGTATTTAGATTTTTCTAAGTCACTGTCAGGTTTAAACGATAGCCTAAGTTATTGACTTACTTTAGATTTACGTTCAGTTTTTAGTTTGTTATTGGTTTAAATGCAGGCAGGTTACAATCATTCCATAGCACTGTAAGAAGGCTGTGTTTTTGCTTTATGGAAAGTAAATGTATAGGCTATTAGTCTAGTGCTGCTTTGACTGTTCTATGAGGGTCAACTTGAAAGCCTTCACATCAGAGAGACATTTCTGCATGTCTGTGTTCTCAGTGTCATGTCTCAGACTAACTTGTGTTGTCCTTATGTAGGCCTAAGTTCAAAGTCCCATTACTCAAAGTCCCAATGAGACTGGCACCTAAAGTTGGCTATGAATTCTAGGGAATGTTTGATATATTCTCTGGGCCAATTTCCCCCCTTTTGCTTATTAAAACTGTAGCAGGCCTGAAAAGGTGTAGGCTACTGACACTGTTTCAGAAATTTTGCACATTTAAACAAATATGTCTTTAAAAAGGAGTCCGTCCCTGTCTTTTAAAATATTTTAACCCGTATTGAAATGGTTGACCCAAAATCTTATCTACCAACTTCTTCTGAGTTCTTTATAACTGTGGTATTGAATTGTCTGTCACTTCTGATTTTTTCAAATTATGAATTTCCTGTCCAGCAAATCCCCAAACCCCTCATTTTGTATGCACATTCAATGATCTATCTTCATTTATACAAGCACCGTGTTTTGTCAAAATGTTGTTGCTGCTCCTGTTTCTGCACTTGATGCCACTGTCATCACTGTGGACTTCAGAGATCTATTTAGGTCTGTTGCAGCGGCACGCCAGAGGGCCAGTCTCCTCTCCCGTTACACCGTGGCGCACGCCTACCCTACTAGCCCGCGACAGGCGGAACGTCTCAGGTCAGGCTCAAGCAAGCTAATGTGGGACTTCTTCCTGCCAGCTGGCAAGCGCAATTAGTTTTTAATATTTTTAAACCCAGACTAGCATACTCAGAAGTCTAGTTGTGAGTGGGCTAATTGAGTTACACTATGTTGCTAGTTGTTTATTCTTAGTCAAATCCCCATACTTGTCACAGAGATGGTCACCTAGTCTTCCTGTTTTTTTTTTTTTTTGTTTGTTTGTTTTGCTTGTTTTGCTTGTTCATTCCCAATCAAAAGCCAGGCACTGTAAACAGAGAGGGTTGATGCAGAGTGAGAATCTTTGTTTTAAGTATGTAATAGATGTGCCTATTAGATTTGGATCAATGCGAAGCTGTTCTCAGAATCATTAGGGCAAGTCACATTTCAAGGAATACTTTCTATTATGTACTAGACTGTTGCAGTAAGAGTTGAGGGATTTAGAATAAAGGACAAGAAGAAAGCTCCACTTGTGCATCTAAGGTTGTATTGACCACACCACACCTCTAGGTAACTTGTTTAATAAACTCGCCCATCCACCCAACTCCCAACCACTCACCCTCCATTGTGAAGTGCCTTGGAGTCCAAAGTCTACAGAAGGACCAAGAAGTGCGAGGGGGGTACAGGCCCACTGTTGTGCTCTCTCGTCTGACGGTTGAACTAAGCGCTGACCGAGGGACAAGAAAGCGGACACGTCGCAGAGCTGAGGCGAGCTTGGGTGTCATCGTCATATCCTCTTTTGTCCCAAATGATGGGGGTCATTGTCATATCCTCTTTTGTCCCAAATGATGGCCAGGCGTAGCAGAAGTTCCAAGTTGACATTGTACGGCTGTTAGGAACTTATTTGACAGCTGTTCCCTAAATCTTTTTAGTCAGTTGCGTTTTTATTACAGAGCAGTGTGTTAGGTTCCACTTTTGGTCTGCATGTAGTGCACACGGACACATCTACTGTATCTATCTATCTATCCATCCATCCATCCATCTATTTATACTGAAGTGGACGCTCAGCTAAGCAGAATTGTAGATGCCTTTGATACCTAGTACCTTCGCTTGCCGGCACTCTTCCTAGAACCCCCCTCTCCCTCCTGGCCCTGTCCCTAACCCCCTTACCCTCTAATATCTGGCCTGTTTATATAGACAGGTGGTTTTTATTCTGGTTGCAACTATCTTCCTTCCTTACATTTTTGTAAACAAAATTACACGGCATATCTTTAATCTTTCCCCTCACACACACACACACACACACACACACTTTAGGGCTGCACGATTTGGGGAACATATCTAATTGCAATTTTTCTGACAGATATTGATGGCTATGAATGAATGAATATGATTTTTCAATGTCATTTACAGTTTTTCTCAGTCACTTTGGTACATTTCTCAGATCAGAATGTAAATTCTCAAAACTACCTGTTCAATCTTCACATCATTGTGTCACTTGTGCACACCAAAAAGCAGTTTTTCATTACTTTGAACAAGTTGCAAATGTTTTGGTACATCCATTTAAATGAGTACAATTCTCTGCTGTTTCCTACATTATCAATTGCTTATGTCATGTAGATCAAAATGTATTATAATTGGTCTCTGTTGAATAGTCTCACTCCCAACAACATTTAGACATTAGTTCATAGCATAAGTCTTCACATGCAAAATGGTTGAACAAGTTGTCATAATGTCAGGAGGTGTAGGAAGACTGCACTGTAATTCCTACAGCACTGCATGTACAGTTTGTCCTAAGGAGATTGTCCTATATTCACATGTCTACTTTTTTTTCTTTGTGCTATGCAGTGCTGTCTTTTTTTGTATTGCAATGACATGGTCTGTCAACATATTACAGTGAAAGCGTAAATGTGAATCTTGTCCAGTCTCTTAGAGTCAAACTCCCACATACACTAGCCTGGGTTTTCCCATGCTGCCTTACGCGCACGATTTTATTCACGCTACTAGGCAGCCTGGATTCTATGGAGCAAATTTTCGCCTCAGTTAGGGGACCAATCACAGAACGGAGGAAGGGCAGCAAGACGATGACGACACACCGAAGCCGTTATGAGCTACGTACAGACGCATTTGATAGACATTCGTAGCGCCCAATAAACGGCTCTGGGCATTTGTAAACCACGTTTCAAATACGAGAAAATGAATGTCTAGTTCCCAGACCCCATCTCAATGAGATGAGGTCTGACGTTAGCCAGGCTACACATACACTAAGGTGTAACTTTACAATAATCGTCATCAAAACTTTAGCCATAGTTTACATCAGAACATCCCTCCAGAGTACACTGGTATATTGACAACACAACTAAGCAATTTGACTGTCCCTATAGGACTTGTCATTCTGATGTCACTGACATGTTCATTTAAACAGATATTTACTTTTGAGAGATGAACTAGGGATTTTGAGCAAGAGACTGGCTTTTGCAGGTAATCCATGATGTTTTTCTATTTGTATGAATTGTTTTGAGAAATGCACTACTGTTTCACAAATGTCGAGGATGATTCGAGAAATGTACCAAAAGCGACTGAGAAAAACTGTAATTGATTCGGTTCAATATTCCAAATGTCTCTTTACAGTTTTTCTCAGTCGCTTTGGTGCTTTTCTCACATCACTATTAACATTTGCACAGCAGTGAGTGCATTTCTCAAAACAATTAGCGCAAACTGCAAAACCTGGTGGATAACCTGCAAAAGCACGTCACTTGCTCAAAATGGATAGTCCATTCCTCAAAAGCAAGTATTTATGTCAATGAAACTGCCAGTGTCATCAAAATGAGAAGTCTTGACACCATCGTTTATGAACAGGATAGTCAAATGGCTTTGTCATGTTTTCATTACGATAGTTTATGCTCTCAGTGTTTTCCCATGCAAAAAAGGTCAGAACTCGGTGAAAACTACAGTAAAGTTACAAATTGCTGTAGTTAGGGGAATAAGTGAGTACAAGACACTGAATATGTACGTTTCACAGTTTTATGCTCTTTGCAATTCTACAGCATTGTGACAGAATTTGATAACTAGTTCACCAATGTTGTATGTAATGACTCAAGCAATGAAATGAAGACTATTAGTTTTATTGGGAACGACTATTCAGCATCCATAAGTATAGTTCATTTTGACTGACATGACAAAGCAACTGATACATGTTCAAAAGCATTTGCAATTTGTTCAGAGGAAGGAGAAATTGCTACTATGATGTGCACAAATTACTAAATGTTGTGGAGGTTGAACTAATAGTTATGAGAATGTTCATTCTGATCTGAGAAAAGCACCAAAGCGACTAAGAAAAACCGGGCCACCCCTGATTGGTGAGCACGCCCAGTGCACAAGAAGCAAAGCACCCCCGACCGACTGTGAAGCTCACCAATCAGAATTCCTGTACCCCTTACGCACTACGCACACCCACCAACCAGAAGTCAAGGAGGATGACATTAATATAAAAGTCAAATAGTGTGACAAAATTAACTGCACGATTATTTGTAGCTTTTGCGATTAGGTAATTGTGTTGGTTCATATTGCACATATTGCAGACCTAACACACACACACACACACACACATACACACAGTCCATTCATGATCTGTTTCCTCTACCTCCTTTTCTCAGGTGGTTTCCTCTCTGGCCTCTGCGGCCTGTTTTCCGACTCCTGTCCTCTGGGTGTTCCAGGAGAACACCAGACCAACCCTATGGGTCAAACCTGGAGGGCACGCAGGCCTGGGGGACGAACAGGAGTGGCCTCTCGCAGCTGAACCTTGGACTTTTTGTTTGTTTGTTTGTTTGTTTGTTTGTTTTCCCTCTTCTCCCAGGTAAGAGAGAAGGCCTCAGTGGCTGTTTTTTTTGTTGTTTTTTTTGCATCCACCTTTTTAATGCAAATTTGTATTTATTGTAATAGGAAAGAAAGAGTCACACAAAAAATTGAAAAGTGTGTGTGTGTGTGTGTGTGTGGTGGGGGGTGATTTTGTACCAACGGATCGGGACAAGGCAGAATTTTATCATAAGATCAGTAACCATTGGTGTTGATTGATGATTATGTACGGCCCTAAAAATGCTCACGTGTTTTATTACAGTAAATGATTGCCTGTTTATGTCCTTACATCAAGTGTGAGCAAGAACTCTCTCTCTCTCTCTCTCTCTCTCTCTCTCTCTCTCTCTCTCTCTCTGTGTGTGTGTGTGTGCATGTGCATGAGAGAGAGCGAGAGAGAGAGAGAGTGTGTGTGTGTGTTGAGAGAGAGAGAGTGGTAATATATACAAGAGGGTGAGTTACGTGAGAGAGAGAAACAGAAAGAGAGATTGTGTGCTTATGCCTGTGTGCATGTCTGGATAAGAAAGATTGTGTGAGTGAATGAGAGAAAAAGAGAGAGAAAGAAAGAGAGAAAGAGAGTGATAACATGCACAAGAGAAAGTTAATAGAGAGCGAAAAAGAGAAAGACAGAGTGCTTGTGCTTATGTGTACACAAGTGTATGTGAGATGGTGGGGATAAGAGAGTTTGTGTGTGTGTGTGTGCATACCAGCACATTCACGTGCATACCAGCAACCAAGGCAATGCACACGCAAATAAAACCTTATTTGCTTTATTTCAAAACCTCCGTTGAGTGGTGAGGAGTAGAGGCAACAGGCTCAGCACAGAGCAGAGCAGAAGAGAGCAGCGCAGGCACGCCAGCAGAAACAGTGACTGTGCAGTCTGCTAATTAGGGTCACGAGGATGGAGGAATGAGAAACCCATGATGCCCGTCCAGCCTCAGCAAATGGCAAGAAAGAAAGAAAGAAAGAGAGAGAGAGAGAGAGAGAGAGAGAGAGGGGGTATAAACAGGGTATAAAAACAAAAGTGTGCTAGATACATAGGTAGAAGGAAAGAGAGCAAGAAAGTCTGTTGGAGAGTGCTGTGGGAACAAGCTCATGGGGAAGTGTGTGCTCGCGGCATGTGCCGGAGATTAGCCCGGCGGTGAGAGTGTTGTGTAATGCCGCGGCTTCTCACCACCGCGGGCAAACACTGGCTTAGCAGACCCAGAATTGACATCCCCCACATTCATTTACATGTGTGTGTGTGTGTGTGTGTGTGTGCGCGTGTGTATTTGTACATAGGACCAGACCAGCATGTTTTTCATGAGTGAGTTTTTCATAATCAGCTCATTATGTTGTGTGTGTGTGTGTATGTAAATGATAACATGCGTAGGCCTACATTATTTTGACTATGGACTATGGTTCTCACTCATCCAGGTGAAGTGGTGCTAATCTGTAACCAGTTTGGCTGGTTAGTCTCTCTTTTTTTGCAGCCCTTTTTCAAAAGATGTGTTTTCAGATGAATTAAACTTTGACTTCAATTCAGGGTAGTTGTTCAAGAGTAAGTTATCTGCTCTGCTACACTGTAGCCTATGTGTTGTAACTGGCCTGTATTTCGTATCATGTTTACATCCATGTTGATTATATATGGTCATGTGAAAGACAGACAGATAAACATGGCTGATGTTCCCACAAGTAGTTCTGTGTCGCGGGTGGGAAAATCCGCAAGTATGTATGAAAAGCCGTCAGCACAGTATGCCATCAATTTTGCCAAGAGACACACAGACAGACACACAGACAGACACACAGACAGACAGACACACACACAGGCAGATTCCTTTCTTGTCATTGCACAGTAGCCTACAATAAAACTGAGCACAAACCATGATGGTGCATTCTGACATAACATATTATATTTGCTGTAACTTGTAATACAATAACAAAAAATCCAGTAGGCTACAATAAGGCGGGGATCACATCAGCCAGCAGTAAGTGGCAGCGGCAAACGTAACACAACGCTAAGTTTTATCTAGTTCCTAAGCAACACAAACAGTTTGTCAATTGAATATGCTCGCGTTGCACTTTGAAAGTTGAACCAAGTTCAACGCTCAGCTTGTTCAACACTAGCGTTATGCCAGCGCTGCCACCGTTCCGCTGCAGAACCATAGAGAACAATAGAAAACCTGCCACTTGGCTAATGTGATCCCCGCCTAAGTTTTATTACATGAAGAGATATTGCACACTTGCTGTAGTGAGAGAGAGGGGAAAAAGTCCGCAACACCAGTATATGCTCCCAAGTTATAGTTTATTTACCATTGGCGTTTGGGCCCACTCAAGCCCTTCATCAGACGTGAGTCAACAATCCAAAGACACCCATATATGTACAATTAAGTGATCACATGATCACACAGTGGTGTTACACAGGCAAGTAATTATCCAATCACAGCAATAGCCAATACATGTTCAGTAATGCAGTGCATACATACATCCATACACATATCTACATTTTCCAGAAACACCTACATACACTATATACAAAAATTACAGGAATCCAACAACTACAAAAAACATGACCTCATTCTCTGTCCACAGGATACACAATGATCAGATGTCAAAACAGACTGTGCAAAATTGTGCAAAATGGTGCAAAATGTGCAAATTGGCATTCATTGTCAAAATTGTGCAATTGTGCATTGTACTATCAGTGAACATGACATGAGTTCTGATACAGACGTTAACTTGCACAATGTGATAAAGAGTCGCCATTTTGCACATTTTTATGGATATGTACTGTAAGTGAACATGAGATGAGTCCTGATGAGAGATGCTAATTTGCACAATGTGGTGATAGACGCCAATTTGCACAATTTTGCACAGACTATTTGTATGACATCTAGCTGGTGATTTGTGAAATGGGGTTTGTGTATACTTGCTTATTCTATGGACAGCTACTATAAGTGAACATGAGTTTAATGCCGACATGCTAATTTACACATTTTGACAATGGATGCCAATTTGCACATTTTGCACTATTTTGCACAATTTTGCACAGTCTGTTTTGACATCTGACCGTTGTGTATCCTGTGGACAGAGAATGAGGTCATGTTTTTTGTAGTTGTTGGATTCCTGTAATTTTTGTATATAGTGTATGTAGGTGTTTCTGGAAAATGTAGATATGTGTGTGGATGTATGTATGCACTGCATTACTGAACATGTATTGGCTATTGCTGTGATTGGATAATTACTTGCCTGTGTAACACCACTGTGTGATCATGTGATCACTTAATTGTACATATATGGGTGTCTCTGGATTGTTGACTCGCCTGATGAAGGGCTTGAGGGGGCTGGAAACGCCACGTAAATAAACCATAACTTGGGAGCATATACTGGTGTTATGGACTTTTTCCCCTCTCTCACTACAGCAAGTGTGCAATATCTCTTCATGTAATAAAACTTAGGCGGGGATCACATTAGACTTTTCCCCTCTCTCTCATCGTAAGTGTTTTGTCCAGCACCCAGGATTAGATCGTGGTGTGCGTGCGTTTTTTCCTCTTTACACTTGCTGTAGTGACAACTATTATAGCCTGACAGGGTGGTTCTAGGGCTAGATTCATAGACCGGTTGCGTCATTGTTAAATATATGAATACATTATGAAAAGTATATATTTGCTGTAACCTGTAAGGGCAGTGTGCTTGCAGTGTGAGTGCGGACTAAGAACAGGAAAGAACCGTACTCCGGCACGGTACAAGTGAACTGTGCCTAGTGTGAGTAGCCTACTTCCTAAGGCAATAACAAGCAATGCTGTACAGTATGTTTTATTATTTAGGAGCTGAGATATTGCACACCCTTGCTGAATTGTAGTGACCCTATGGACCAGTAGGCTACTGGAGTCATGTCATCATGTCACAGGACAGTTTACATTCAAAGTGACAGTTGTAATGTAAGCATCTTCCAGTGTTCTATAGAGTAACTGTATTGCTGCGCAGATGTCACACATGCAGGCCTCTGGTATCAATGCTTGGCAGGGTTCAGTTCTCATATAGCTCTGAGGTAGAAGCTATTTGTCCTGAAGTGACCTGAATTGTACGCTAGCATGCTAACAAGATTTTATGAGCTCCTGACAGGCCTGTTGGTCACGCTTGCAAGGTTTCCGCAAGCTTTTCAGGTGGTCCATCACTGTTTTACTGTCATTTATAGCACAATACAGATTTGATCCATGACACTTGTTTTATCATCTGTGTGAGTGTTTTAGGTCAAATCTATGATCTTGTTGTTGGCCCTTGAGCTTTTAGAACTGTTGATTTTCTAGATCGGGGGTATTCAAGTAGGTCCAGGGCAATTCCGCGCAAAACTGTCACATCCATAACGCCAACACAATGCAATGGTAGCTTATTTAGTTGCCGTTATGGACGTGACAGTTTTGATGGTTCCTGAAGCTACTGAAGTAAATGCTGTTATCCTAACCTACGAAACATTTAGCACAGCTTTGAAATCTTACTTTAAAATCTAAATTAGGCTATTATGGTCCGGGTCCGGATAGGATCATGTCAGGGTCCGGACTCGGACCGCGGTCCGCCATTTGACGACCTCTATTCTAGATGATCCCTTTCTAATTGAGTCCCGTCTTAACAGGTTTACAAAGTTAAAGCGTGGAGATGCAGACCATCCAGTTGAAGACCAAGATTCTGCGTCTGATGATTTTGGGCCTGATGAACGTCCTCCTCTTCATCCTGGTGGACATATCCATGAAGTACACCCACGTCAGGGACCAGAACAGTAAGGTTCGAATCCCGTCGACGCGCTTCTGGAAGAAGCTCACGGTCAGTGAGGCCTTCTGGAACCGCCGCAGCAGCTGCTCGACCACATACACAAACCGCCCGCGCCGCCAATCACCGCTGGCAACGACATCGCCATGGACGCCACCATCATCCCAGCGGGATACTCGCCTGGATAAAACGACACGAAGTCCCGGAAGACCCCTGGGCGCGACCTGACCACAGCGCTAAGGCCGAGAGTGAAGGACTACGATCAGCTGCCACAGCGCTTTAAGGACTTCCTGCGGTACATGCGGTGCCGGTCTTACCCCATGGTGCTGAACGTGCCGGACCTTTGCCAGGAGCCCCCGTTCCTGCTCCTGGCGGTGAAGTCCCTGTCGCCCCACTTCGACCGGCGCCAGGCAATCCGCCAGTCCTGGGGCCGCTGGGCACGCTTATGGGCATAAGGTCGCCACGGTGTTTCTCCTCGCAACGCCGTCGACGGATCACTTCCCCCGGACCTGTCGGGATGGTGCAGCATGAGTCGGCTCCACGCGACATCCTCCAGTGGAACTACCGCGGACACCTTCTTCAACCTGACTGTCAAGGAGGTTCTCTTCCTGGAGTGGCTCCACCACAGCTGCCCCGGCGTCAGCTACGTCTTCAAAGGCGACGACGACGTCTTCGTCAACACACACCGCATTCTGAACTACCTGGGCGGGCTCCGGCGCTCCAAGTCCCGGGACCTCTTCATCGGCGACGTGATCACGGGTGCCGGTCCGCACCGCAACAAGAAGCTCAAGTACTACATCCCCGAGAGCGTCTTCCAGGGCAACTACCCACCGTACGCTGGCGGAGGGGGCTACATCTACTCGGGCGACGTGGCTATGCGGCTCTACAACGCCTCGCAAAAAGTCTCGTTGTACCCCATCGACGACGTCTACACGGGCATGTGCCTTCAGAAAATTGGCCTGCTGCCAGAGAAGCACAAGGACTTCAAGACATTTAACATTGATGAGAAGTACCGGGACAATGCTTGCATCTACAGCGCTCTCATGCTTGTCCACAGTCGGACTCCACAGGAAGTTATCCAAATCTGGTCCTGGTTACAGGACCCTGGCCTGAGATGTCAGGCTGTGACTAAGGTTGCTGGATAAGACTTGCTAACAACTTTTTTAGTCTTTTTTGCTGGCAGAACCCACCCCCCCAAAAAAAAAAATCCATAGGGTTATAATGTAAAACGTACGCCGGCAGCTGCAAAAAAGACACTTAGTCTAACGTTTTGGATGCTTGTGGAGTAGGGTGGATTGGCTTCTAGTAGCATACACACTTGAGAGCAAGTTCACTGTCTCCTTGGTTGTTTGGTTTAGCCAGGGTATTTATTTGATGTAATTATTGTTTTTTTTATTATTATTAGTTATTTTATAATTGCCTTGTGTAGCCTACCATTTTGCCTTGTATGGACAATGCTTGTGACTTTGGACAGCAAATGGACAATACTTGTGAATGTTGCAATACTTGTGATAAGTGGCTGGCTTCTCTCCCCTTATTCTGCTAATTTTCTGGTCATCATTACGTTGACAGTCTCTCTTACATGTCTTGTGATGTGATAACTTTTTCAAAATGATATTTCGTTTTCTGAAATTTGTACATCATGTGTATGAAAGCTAATGGGTGATCTTTGCACACTACCCCCCACTTTTGAATTCACATTCAAAATGTTTTATTTGAATTAATTGTTCATTTTGAGAAATGTTGGTACACTGGAATTAAAAGAAAACTTTAAAAAAACATGACCCATAACCTCACCAGTCATGGTCATGCTTATTGTCCTTAACAGATGTTTCACCGCGCCCAAAAATCTCTGAGTGTGTTGCTGGATAATTTATTCATCAAATTTATTTTTAATTTGTACATCAATAAATGTAATAAATTCCTCAATGAATAACAATTAATAGTAGGGGCGGTGGTAGTGTAGTGGTTAAGGAGCTGGGCTAACATGCAGTACCCTGTAAGTCGTGGGTTCAATTCCCAGCTTCCATCGTAGTGCCCTTGATAGACTTAAATAGACTTCAGGTGGGTTGGTGGTCTTGACAGCCTGCTTAATGTTTGTCTTCGAAGAGCCTAAAAGGCTGATGTGTGTGAGTGTGTGCTTTTCTGAACATGACAAAGAGATTAAGCCTTATTTTTTGTATAACAAAATGAATAAAGTCTGTAAAACATGTTTTATTGTGGTGTGGTAGGCAATTCAACTACCGGTATGTAGTGAGAGAAAGTGGAATAGAACATTATGTCCAATATTCCAGTATATGGTTTAATGTTCTGCATTATGTCCAATATTCCAATATGTGGTTTAATTTTCTGCATTTCTCATTAGTTGGTCACTTTGATACTAAAAGTATGATTCTATGTAATGATGATATCTGTACTGTCCCTGTGTATATCTGTGTGCGACTGTATTTAGAGATAAGCAGGGATATTATGACTTTGCAGTGTTTCACTGTTCTATATGGCTGCGTCAGTAGCTATCTGCTCCGGATTGCCAGGTTGCCACTTAATCAGGGTCTGATTCAGTGTAGTCCACGTGAGATGGGATGACCAACGCCATCTCTCCGTCAGCCTGAAGGATACTTAAACCCTAACTATTTCCTTGTCTAGTTAGAGCAGCTGATGGATCTTTAGGTGAAGTCATGCTGTCTCTCCCTTGATGCTATCATTGCAAAATAAACTCTGTTCCTGATTTTTCATACTATTGGTCTGACTGGGTCTCTATTTAATCTATGGTATCAAAATTACCATCAGTAGGGTAGCCTACATTTTACAGAGTGGTCTGCATTGTCACAACATAATTAAAGAGAATTCGGTGTGATATTGACCAAAGTGTGTTGAAAAATGTTACAGAGTGTGAGCATTATGTCATAGCCCATCTCGGCTTGTCCCTGCACTCCAAAATCTGCTTAGTTAGCCGATGCTACCAACAGCTTTTTCAATGGTGGTGCCGACATCCCGGGCTTTTTATGCAAATAAATCACTGTTTTTTACACCATTTACGAGGGCTCAATGTATCTCCACACTTCATTGGTAGACTTCGAGGGCCCTGACATTTAAAAGCGAGACATTGAGAACTTTGAAAAAGCACTGGTAGTTTACTTACAAGGCGATTTATGCAGACAGTATCTTCCAAAGTTTAGCGTTTGCAGCCATCTTGAATTTAGTCACAATAAGTCGATTTACGAATAAGAATGAACAGGTATGATAAAGGGATCAGATTCAAAAAATAATTCAGTGGAAATGCATGGATTCCAGTTGCTGTGGAAGAAACTGGAATCCATGCATTTCCACTGAATTATTTTTGGAATCTGATCCCTTATCTTAAACTACCAGTGCTTTTTCAAAGTTCTCAATGTCTCGTTTTAAATGTCAGGGCCCTCGGAAGTCTACCAATGAAGTGTGGAGATACATTGAGCCTCATAAATGGTGTAAAACAGTGATTTATTTGCATGGTTAGTCTGATGCCAAGCACCACCATTGAAAAAGCTGTTGGTAGCATCGGCTAACTAGCCAGATTTTGGAGTGCAGGGGACAAGCCGAGATGGGCTATGAGACATACTTTCACACTCTGTAACATTTTTCAACACACTTTAGGTCAATATCACACCGGAATTCTCCTTTAAATGCAAAGTGTTCTCTCACTTAAGAGCTGGAAATAATAATAATAAAAATAAGCTTTATTTGTATAGCACCTTTCATACACAGAATGCAGCTCAAAGTGCTTTACATTTTAAGCATGTAACACAATAATAGTCAGTCAGTCATTATCAATCACTTTTCTTCATTGCTGGGGCTGTTTATGATCCACTCCAGCAACATATCAAAATATAGAAAATGACGCCATAAGACTGGCAGCCTTAACCCTCTTACCCCCCCCCCCCACAAGCACGCCCATATGGCAACTGTGGCAAGGAAAAACTCCCATATTCCAGGAAGAAACCTTGAGCAGAACCCTGACTTAAATAGGGGAGCCCATCTGTTTCTGGCTGGCTGCGCCCAATAGTAGCAGATGTAGAATAATCTGAAAAAGTAGTCTACAGGATAAGATGAGTTAACTAAAAGCTTTCCTGTACAGGTATGTTTTCAGATCTTTTTTAAAATATTTACTGAACTCGCCTGCTTGATTTACAGAGGCAGGGTGTTCCATAGTTTGAGGGGCATAATGGATAAAAGCAGCTTCTCCACTTTGTTTGTGGAGCACTTTGGGTACGATTAAAAGATTAGAATTGGATGATCTAAGTTTCCTTTGTGGTTGATAAGATATTAAAGCTCAGAGATATATGAAGGTGCTATGCCATTCAGAGCTTTGTAAGTAATTAAGATAACCTTAAAATCAATTCTATAGGAAATAGGAGCCAGTGCAGTTCAGCCAACACAGGGGTGATGTGTTCTCTCTTCTTAGTCTTAGTTAAAAGTCTAGCCGCAGAGTTCTGTATGAGTGCCAGTTTCTTTAGATGTTTTTTGGGAAGACCAGTGAAAGTGCATTGCAGTAGTCTAACCTGCTAGTGATAAAGGCGAATTAGTTTTTTCTGCATCTTGTTGAGTTAAAAAAGGGCGCGACTTTGGCAATGTTTCTCAAGTGGAAATAGGCTGTCTGAGTAACTTTACTGATATGGGGCTTAAAACTTAACTCTGCATCTAAGATGACACCGAGGCTTGTTACTTTTTGGTTTGACCTGGTTCAAGTTCCCCAGATTACTAAGAATAATATCTCGCTTTTAGCTATGGTCCAACCAGAAGTACCTCTGTTTTGTCATCATTTAGTTTCAAAAAATGTTTTGCTCATCCACTGATTAATGGAGGTTAGGCATGTAGTGAGGGAGCAAAGGCCATCTGGGTTAGTTGGCTCCACAGAAATATACAATTGGGTATCATTCTGAGCTGTGGAAGTTTACATTATGCTGACTTATGACGTTTCCCAATGGAAGCATATATAGAAAATAGCAGGGGACCAAGGCAGCTCCCCTGGGCCACACCAAAAGGCAAGTCATGTTTTTCAGAGACATGATCTCCTAGACTGATATAAAAATCTCTGCCAGTAATGTAGGTTTGAAACCAGTTTAGAGCAATGTTTCCACCAGTTTAGAGCAATGTTTCCTTAATATATGATGATCCTCCTGTCCTAATGTTGTCTGTGGGAGAGGAAGTGTGTGTGTGTGTGTGTGTGTGTGTGTGTGTGTGTGTGAGAGAGAGAGAGACAGAGAGAGAAAAATACAAATCATGAACTTCTTAAGATAGTGGCATATGTTGGTTGCAGGAAAAAAGTGTGTTTGTGTGTGTGTGTGTGTGTGAGAGAGAGAGAGAGATAAAAAATCATGAACTCCCTAAGATAGTGGCATATGTTGGTTTCAGGGAAAAGTGTGTGTGACACTTCACACTTGTTTTATCATCCGTGTGAGTGATTCAAGTCAAACCTATGATCTTGTTGTTGGCCCTTGAGCTTTTGGAACTATTGATTTTCTAGATGATCCCTTTCTAATTGAGTCCTGTCTTAACAGGTTTACAAAGTTAAAGCGTGGAGATGCATACCAGCCAGATGAAGAACAGGATCCTGGGCCTGATGATGTTCAACGTCCTCCTCTTCATCCTGGTGGACATATCCATGAAGTACACCCACGTCAGGGACCAGAACAGTAAGGTTCGAATCCCGTCGACGCGCTTCTGGAAGAAGCTCACGGTCAGTGAGGCCTTCTGGAACCGTCGGCAGCAGCTGCTCGACCACATACACAACCCGCTCTTCGCGTCGGCAATCGCCGCGGGCAACGACACGCTCATAGACGCCGCCACCATCCCAGCGGGGATACTCGCCTGGATAAACGACACGAGTCCCGAAGACCCCTGCGCACCTGACCACAGCATGGCGTCAAGAGTGAAGGACTACGATCAGCTGCCGCAGCGCTTTAAGGACTTCCTGCGGTACATGCGGTGCCGGTCCTACCCCATGGTGCTGAACGTGCCGGACCTTTGCCAGGAGCCCCCGTTCCTGCTCCTGGCGGTGAAGTCCCTGTCGCCCCACTTCGACCGGCGCCAGGCAATCCGCCAGTCCTGGGGCCGCGCGGGCACGTTTGCGGGGCATAAGGTCGTCACGGTGTTTCTCCTCGGCAACGCCGCGTCAACGGATCACTTCCCGGACCTGTCGGGGATGGTGCAGCATGAGTCGGCGCTCCACGGCGACATCCTCCAGTGGAACTACCGTGACACCTTCTTCAACCTGACCGTCAAGGAGGTTCTCTTCCTGGAGTGGCTCCACCACAGCTGCCCCGGCGTCAGCTACGTCTTCAAAGGCGACGACGACGTCTTTGTCAACACACACCGCATCCTGAACTACCTGGGCGGGCTCCGGCGCTCCAAGTCCCGGGACCTCTTCATCGGCGACGTGATCACGGGTGCCGGTCCGCACCGCAACAAGAAGCTAAAGTACTACATCCCCGAGAGCGTCTTCCAGGGCAACTACCCACCGTACGCTGGCGGAGGGGGATACATCTACTCGGGCGACGTGGCTATGCGGCTCTACAATGCCTCGCAAAAAGTCTCGTTGTACCCCATCGACGACGTCTACACGGGCATGTGCCTTCAGAAAATCGGCCTGCTGCCAGAAAAGCACAAGGACTTCAAGACATTTAACATTGATGAGAAGTACCGGGACAATGCTTGCATCTACAGCGCTCTCATGCTTGTCCACAGTCGGACTCCACAGGAAGTTATCCAAATCTGGTCCTGGTTACAGGACCCTGGCCTGAGATGTCAGGCTGTGACAAAGGTTGTTGGATAAGACTTGCTAACAACTTTTTTAGTCTTTTAAGTTTGCTGGCAGAACCCCCAAAAAAAAATAAAAATAAAAAATAAACCAAAGTAAACTCTTTCAAAAACGATACACTTCTGATGATATTGATGTGTTTGTCAGTGATTGCATGGTATAGCAGAGGAAAAACAACTGTGATCTGGACTCTAAAATATATGTTGTTAGGGTACGTTCAGACTTAGCATCTTTTTCTGACAAAAGAAGTTATGCAGACCGCTTTTTCAGTTTGAAAAAAAAAAAAATCTGCCAGCGGTCTTGTTCCAAAAAGCAGCCGGAAGCGTCTTTTTGCGATAGACAAAGTGACTAACGTTTAGCCTAGAAATCTAGACGCGCCCCTAGCGGCAGCGAATTACATTTGCTGCCAGGGCTAGTCTAGCAACTCTCCGTTGGCTTGTGAGCTCCATAAATCGAAACTTAATCAGGCCAATGAAATCGTGTATAGAGTGGATTAGGTGGGGCTTAACATAATGATTGATGGCAGAGTTGCAACGGTTTGGCTTGAATTTCGCTACTTGAAAACAAATAAGATGGATGTTGCTGCTGGCTTAACAGTGTGACACGAGTTAAGCTTTTTTATTAAGTTGGCAAGCGCTTGAACTAGCCAACTAGCTCCGCTGGTGGGAAACGCATGGGACTTATAGCGCTGCCACTGTCCTATTGCGTGCAGAGGGAATTTGAAAGACAACTGATTATCCCGCCCCTCGGACTGAGCACTGGGAACGGTGTGTCCAGACCCTACATTTTAATGTGGGTCTGGCTCGTCAGGCTAACTAACGTTACGTGTGGGTACAAAATGTCGCGGAAGAGAAAACTCACGTTGGCTATTGCTTTTGGTATGTTATGGTAAAGTTGTGAAGTCATGTCAAACAATTCCCTATGCTCAGACACTAAAACGAGTCTCTCGACCGGTGTTCTGTCACCTTCTCCATTTTTTACTTGGTTGTCAAGGGAAACCACAGGTCTCGGTAATCTGCTTGTGATTGGTCATCCGTAAAAAAGACAGCATGACGTATGGCGTTTTTCCACTAGAAGTTGAACATTTCCAGAGCCCATCTACGGAGAGCCTTGGCACTTCCTATTAATCCCCATTGTATGGAAATTGGTTGCAGTTCCATTAGAATTCCACTGGGGGGGTGATCGGCGGGCGGGTGCAGGTTGAATGGGGTCTATGGAGCTAGGCGGCTAAATGTATCTCTTTCACCTGCTTGTCGTGGAAGAATCGTAGATTTTATTGTAGTTTATGCAAGTTCAATATAGATTTTAGATCAAAGTTGAATGAACAGTACTTATGTCCTTTTCATTTCTTACAGGTTTGGGTCATTGTTGCCATATATCGCTAGCATTGTGCTAATGAATGGCGTCATTGACATATTTGAAAGACTTTTTTAGAAGACTTACATTGACTTCAAAAAAAATATAAGAATCAACAGTGTGTATTTTTCTTTGCCTCTCTAGGCGAATGCAACATTCAAATTACTACTCAAAAAATTATATACAGAGAAAAGTGGATATTGAGGGGTAAAGCTCCATAGACCTCCATGCATTCTGCACTAGCCTGCGAGCGCCCTCAAGTGGAATCTGAGGAGGAACTGCAACCAGTCCAGAAACCGGAAGTAACCAGACAGTGCCAATTCTCTTCCTATTAGACGTTCTCTGACATATCTCAACTTCTGAGCTGCAGAAAAGACAGTTCTGCGGGTCTGCGTTTTAAAAGAGCCGACGACTTTTTTTTGAAAACGGTCTACTCCAGAGAATGTCTAATAAGGGGTGAACTGCCACTCTTGGAAAACTTCGGTTTCTGAACTGGTTGCAGTTCCTTCTGTGGTTCCACATGAGGGCGCTCGTCCGAAATGCAGAATGCATGGAGGTCTATGGAGCTGTACCCCTCAAAATCCACTTTTCTTGGGATATAATTTTTTCAAGTAATTTGAGTATTGCATTCAAAAGGAGAGGCAAAGAAAAATACACTTGGTTGAGGATTATATTTTTAAAGTCACTTAATTGCTCTAAAAGCCTTTCAAATGTGTCAATGACGCCATTCATTAGCACAATGCTAGCGTTATGTGCAACAACGACTAACCTGTAAGAAATCAAAAGGACATAAGTACTCGTTCATTCAACTTTTGACCTATAACCCATGTTGAAGTTATACAAACTACAATCAAATCTGAGATTTGTCAGCGACAATCAGGTGAAAGATACCAATTTAGCTGTCTGGCTCCATTGACTCCCATTCATTCTGCACTCATGGCGATCACCCCAGTGGAACTCTGGTGGAACTGCATCCAAAAATTCGCACAATGGGACTTAATACGGAGTGGCAAGGCTCTCCGTAGACGGGCTCTGGTCTACTCCATAGGGTTATAATGTAACGGACGCCGGCAGCTGAGAAAAAGACACTTAGTCTGAACGTAGGCCTACCCTCAGAGCACTTTAAAAGTAACGTTTTGGATGCTTGTGAAGTAGGGTGGATTGGCTTCTAGTAGCATACACACTTGAGGGCAAGTTCACTGTCTCCTTGGTTGTTTGGTTTAGCCAGGGTATTTATTTGATCTAATTATAGTTTTTTATTATTATTATTATTATTATTAGTTATTTTATAATTGCCTTGTGTAGCCTACCATTTTGCCTTGTATGGACAATGCTTGTGACTTTGGACAGCAAATGGACAATACTTGTGAATGTTGCAATACTTGTGATAAGTGGCTGGCTTCTCTCCCCTTATTCTGCTAATTTTCTGGTCATCATTACGTTGACAGTCTCTCTTACATGTCTTTTGTGATGTGATAACTTTTTCAAAATGATATTTCGTTTTCCGAAATTTGTATGTGTGTATGAAAGCTAATGGGTAATCTTTTCACACTACCCCCCACTTTTGAATTCACTTTCAAAAAGTTTTATTTGAATTAATTGTTCATTTTGAGAAATGTTAGTACACTGGAATTAAAAAAAATCTGTTTCACCGCCCCCAAAACCTCTGATTGAGTGTGTTGTTGGATAATTTATTGAGGAAAACTCTGATATCGCTCTTCAATAAATGTAATAAATTCCTCAATGAATAAGAATAAATAGTAGGGGCAGTGGTAGTGTAGCGGTTAAGGAGCTGGGCTAGCATGCAGTAGCCTGAAAGTCGTGGGTTCAATTCCCACCTTCCATAGTGCCCTTGAGCAAGACAGGCACTTAACCCTTAAAGGTGTAGGTTTTTGAACATTCTAAGTTCCGCAACAATTGAAGGTTCTAAAATTCTATGTTGAATTCAATGAACCCAGATATTCTTTAGAACGTTCATTTCCCAACATTCCCGTCACACCGGTGTGACGATACTCCTTTAAGGGTTAACCCCCAAGTTGCTCCGGGGACAATGTAATCCCTTGAAATATACTTGAAGTCACTTTGGACACAACAGTGTCTGCTAAATGAATAAATTTAAATTATCCAGCTACACATCAGTTCAGATGCAAAACCCTCTAAATCCGTCTGACCACTTTTCTTTTAAATGAGCATTTAAATTCAGGCTCCTATAGGTTTTTGCCTATAAATCGATATTTCAGACCAGGAAGAGAGTGGTATTTAGTGGGTATAGAAGTTAAATTATTTGATTAGCGGATACTATGTGTAGAGAGCATCCCCTCACCATCTTTATCTCATTTTTGACATAGGTGGCATTTAGAGGCTTTTGCATCTGAACCCTTCAAATGTAAATTATCCAGCTACACATCAGTCAAATCAATTGCTATTTAGTTTTCCAGGTAGTCAGCAGAGAAGACAGGACAAAATATTCTTCTCTCACTTGTTGTCTTTCCGCACACACAAAAACAAGAAATGCTGTATTGTAACAATTGAGTCATCAGGTGTTGTAGGCCTATGCATTTACCTAAATTCAAATAGACTTCAGGTGGGTTGGTGGTCTTGACAGCCTGCTTAATGTTTGTTTTCGAAGAGCCTAAAAGGCTGATGTGTGTGAGTGTGTGCTTTTCTGAACATGACAAAGAGATTAAGCCTTATTTTTTTTAACAAAATAAATAAAGTCTATAAAACATGTTTTATTGTGGTGTGGTAGACAATTCAACTACAACAAACCGGTATATAGGGTATCCTACATTTTACAGAATGACTGTTGTGGCCTGCATTGTCACAACAACATAATTAAATGCAAAGTGCCCTGGAGCTGGAAATGTTTCCTTAATATATGATAATTCTCCTGTCTGTGAGAGAGGAAGTGTGTATATGTTTGTGTGTGTGTGTGTGTGAGAGAGAGAGACAGAGAGAGAGAGAAAAATCAAAATCATGAACTCCTTAAGATAGTGGCATATGTTAGTTGCAGGGGAAAGTGTGTTTGTGTGTGTGTGTGTGTGTAATGGCCTCCTTACACCAAACAACTTTGACAAGATTTGGGAAAGATTCTTCAAAGACTGGAGTCTTTTGAGTAAAGCTTGAATGGGGGGCATTAATTAAAAGACTACAATCTTTTAAGAATCTTTCCCAAATCTTGTCAAAGTTGTTTGGTGTAAGGTGGCCATAAGAGAGAGAGAAATAGAAAGAAGACATAGCGCCATCTTTTGGTTGCAGGGAAAAGTGTGTGTTTGTTGGTTGGGTAAACGCGAGATGGTTCGGCTCTTCATAGGTGAAGGCAGTCTGAGACTGATTGGCAGTGGCAATATATTCCACGTGTGCTAACCAGCCCACTGGGAAGACATAGAAGCATCTCAAACAAAACACAGAAACCCGCTCATAGAAAATCGTTGACGTCTGACTTAGAAGTCAAACGTGTGAAATAAACGCACATCAAAATGTCACAATTCGTCTTGGCAATAATATACTCTTTATTTGCCTACGGACCAATGGTGATATGCGATGTTATGGTAAGTTAACAGAGTTCAAGTGCAACTCTCCGTTTAACTCAAGAAATAAGCCTTGCTCTACTGCGCACCAATGGCGTTTTAAGAGCTTTTTGCATTAACATAACTAAAACTGCGTGGGCATGGATGGGAGGAAAAAATAGTTGAAATGTCATATTAAACGTGATGAAAACGACTTCCTGTTATTTTTCTTTCATCCGTGTCTCTCAGACCAACAAGAACGAACCCAGTAACACATCTTCCGGTAAGTTATTTTTAAGCATTGGACCCGAAGTGTCTAACCCACCAGGATGCACCTACCTACTTTGTTGTTCTTTTGTGTTGGTGTAGGCTACATAGCCCTGAAATTAGCCTGTTTAATTTCGGGAAGTTTTAAGTTTCTGAAATGTTGTGACTATACTCCAAACATGTTTAGGCTATTGCAAGACCGTGTGGGGAAAACAAAATAATAATATAGGTTTTATGACCGACGTCTCTGAATTTTGAGTAGGGCTTAGGCCTTTTTAAGGAAGTCTACCCTTTTACTATTCACTTCTCTGGTTTCATTTGAAGCTCTGTCTGTTGAATTTTGTTGTTTGTTTGATTTTTCAACATCTTTTTTTTTTTTTTTTTTTTTTAATTTAATTTATTTTATTTTTTTAGGGAGGTCTTCCAACAAAGATCGAAATGCATTCTTTGCACTGCGAAGTTGTCACCAGGTTCTCCGTGGGGACAGCGGTGAATTCTTCTCTCCGGACTATCTGTGTTCTAACCCGCCCCTGTGGTGCAACTGGACCATCCAGGTGTCTCCTGGGAAACGCGTGCACCTGCAGCTGGAGGACTTCACGCCGGCCAGCACCTGCCACCTGAAGAAGGACCAGATCCACCTGGACGAGTCTACGGGAGGGGGCCCGGGGCCCATGTTGGGGCCTACGGGTGACCACCGCATCCTGGAGAAGTGCTGGAAGAAGGCAGAATACACGTCACTCTCCAGTACCATGCACGTGGTTCTGCTCATCTCCCGGACGCCCGACCCACCGCTCAGGGGGTTCTACGGACGCTTCAGGTCCCTCGGCGGTACCGAGGAGTCCCTAAAGAACGGCGCAGATGACACGATGAACACCTCAGACTCTGAAGTACATGAGAAGCGAGAGCAGTCTGAAGTCCACCGCAAACACAGCAAAATTGAACTGCCTCGTGTACCAAATCCAAGAAGCGTCTCTGAGAAGACATCTTCACCCACTGAGGAGCCTCAAGTTAGTTATTCTTCTGATCAGAATCATTCCCCCAACACCAAAACAGCAGGTGGCGGCCATTTTGTTTCCCCAGCCCCTACATCCATGTCCAATGAGCTTCCCTCAGGGCCAGAGAACCTGGAAGGTGAGGGGTTGGAGAAGGGGAGCGTCACCTGGCAAACTGTTAGAGGCCACTTAGGAGAGGCACCAGATGGAGGAAGAAGAGAAGAAACAGGAGGAGGAGGAGAAGAAGAAGAAGAAGAAGAAGAAGAAGGGGGGGAAGTAAAGGTATCTCTCAAGCATTCTCTGACTCCTGATGCCAACTCTGTGTTGACGGGGAAGAAGAAGATTGACCGTCCGCACGCCGACAGCCCCGGTATTGTCACCGAGTCACCTCTGGCTGTCACTCCTCAACATGTTATACCAACAGCAGTGATAATAACTACTACAACACAAGGAGAGGTCGATACAAATATTCCGAAGCCCAAAGTTGAAGCTTCAAAGAAAGCTGAAACTGAGGTCGATTACAAAGGTATACAATTATTTCACATTTTTTTGTCTTCTGTTTTAAACGTCTAGAAAAAGATTTGGTTAATGTTTGTTCCCTATATTTATGTTCACGTACAGATCATTTAATCCAAAGCAAAAGTATAGGACAGACACATTTTTGTTGTATAGGAACTTCAAGGTGGACTCACTGACTTGCTGATTTTCACCTCTTGTCTTGGTTTCCAATCAATCTGATGTCACCCCCTTACACAGAGAGAACACTTTCACATCAAACCCACAGGAATATCACCCATCATCCACACTTACCGGGAGGTGAGATTTTTTTGATTTCCTTCCAGAAGTTTCCCCAGAAGTTATTTACATAAAGCACAAACAGTAAAAATAATATAATTTTTTGTTTTGTTTTTAGAAGTGTGTGTGTTGGCGCTTTTTGATGATGTCATTACTTTTGGGGGTTCTTCTCAGCGTTTCTTTTTGAGGTGTCGGTGGAGGTGGCCTTGAGTCAGCAGACTGGGGAGAGTTGGGACCATCGGGCGACCACTCTACTGACCACACTCAAGAACATGGTGAGACTTATGGACCACCTATAAGATCACTCTGTTTGGATCACTCAGGAACCTACCTCTTTTTCCTTATCTCGATCACTCATAGGACTAATGGATAAGATCACTCTGTTTGGATCACTCACAGGACTTATGGATAAGATCACTCATAGGAACCTACCTGTCTTTCCTTGTCACTCAAGAACACGGTGAGACTTATGGATCACCTTTTAAGATCACTCTGTTTGGATCACTCATAGGAACCGGCCTCTCTTTCCTTATCTCTTACCTCTGTTACATGCATAATTTGTGGAACAAAAAGCAGTGAAATGGGGATTGCGACTGCAACTCCCAGCTGTGCAAAGTTTAATCATATTAAAAAAGTAAGAAGATAGAAAACAGAAGGGGGGTGGGGAATAAATAAACTACAATGTAAAAAGATTATGAAGAGGGGAGGGGGGGATTATGCATTCATTGTCAGTATGGCTTGGGGGAAAAAAACTTCTTCTTAGTCTTTCTGTTCTGGCCTTTTGAGATCGACGCC
The DNA here is from genome assembly GCF_017589495.1 of Alosa alosa. Classification (NCBI taxonomy): domain Eukaryota; kingdom Metazoa; phylum Chordata; class Actinopteri; order Clupeiformes; family Clupeidae; genus Alosa; species Alosa alosa. Next base: position 19,967,762 of record NC_063195.1, on the reverse strand, counting down.
GCTTTCCAGAGGGCAACCATTTGAAAAATGTTATGGCCAGTGTGATGACAGTCCTTTAAAATCCTTTTTGCCGTTAACGTTAGCCTACGTTGTGTCAGTGTAACGTAGGCTACTCTTACAAATAATACAAATATTTGGCTTACAGACATCTGCTCTGTTTTGTCTTGTATGTGACACTCTCCTGGTTCAATTGTTTCCAGTTTCATAGAAGCAAGGGTGTTAATTTTGCAGTAACTACAAAGTCCAACCAAGTATAGGCCAAGGCATCACGTTGATGTTTCTCCACTTGTTCTTTTCACGTATCTGGCAGTAGTAGTGAAAAGGGATAGGCTACCAGTTCAAAAGGAGGCCTAAAGTTGTTTTATATAAATAGGATCGCTATGACCGTGATGTAGAGGGCAAGAAAATAATAGCAGTCTCTCATGTATCAGGTCAAAATTGCTCATGATTTGCAGGTAGCAACTTACTAAAGAGGTAGCTATTGCTAACCATAATGGTAATGATAAATATATTACTAGGCCTAGTAAAATATTCAAATATTTAGTGTTAACCTTACTCGGCACTGAAACCTGTCAAACGTCTTTCAAAGTCTTTCACATCCATCACATGAATTAAAATGGATTAAATATTTTCATTTCTGAGCACCACAAAGTCAGACCTCAGCACCCCCCTCTCAAGATGAGAACCCAGGAGCAGAGAGATGTATTAAGTCCTAGATGTTTGAGCTTGGTGACTAAAATGTTTGGCACAATGGTGTTGAAGGCTGAGCTATAGTCAATGAACAGCGGCGTGCGTAAATCCCCTTCACTTTGTACAGGTGGGAGAGAGTGGTGTGGAAAACATGGGATATGGCATCATCAGTACTCCTATTGGGTCGATAGGCAAACTGAAGGGGGTCTAATGAGCCAGGTGTTGATGAACATATAAAATATTTTACCAGTCTCTCAAAACATTCAATCACCACTGACGTCAAGGCTATAGTGCGGTAATCATTTAAGCTGGCTGGGTTGGTCTTCTTGGGCACAGGAATAATGGTGGATCTTTTTAGGCACCTAGGAACTACAGTTTGGGCTAGAGACAGATTGAAGGTTGTTGTTAACACTCGTGCAAGCTGGTCAGCACATGATTTTAACAACCGCCCAGGAAGGCCATCTGGGCCAGCGGCCTTTCTGCTGTTCACTAATCTAAGTGCTCTCCTCACGTCATGCTCAAAGACGGAGATTGACTGGTCTTCGGGCAGATCGCACATAGCAGCGTTGTTAAAACTGGCTGCAGGGCTAACAGCGTAGTTGTGACGATGTTCGTCATTGACCTCAAAGCGTGCGTAAAATAAGTTCAAGTCATTTACCATTGTAGGGTCCACATCTGCCGAGGTGGAACTCAAGAACATGGTGAGACTTATGGATCACCTATAAGATCACTCTGTTTGGGTCACTCATAGGAACTTACTTCTCTTTCCTTATCTCTGTCACTCAAGAACATGGTGAGACTTATGGATCATCTATAAGATCACTCTGTTTGGGTCACTCATAGGAACTTACCTATCTTTCCCTATCTCTGTCACTCAAGAACATGGTGAGCCTTATGGATCACCTACAAGATTTAATCTCTCATAAGAACGTACTTAGCCTCTATCTTTCCTTATCTGTATCATGAACATGGTGAGAGTTATGGAACACAAGATCTCTGTCTGGATTGGTAAATTTGCTGGCATTGGGATAAATTGTAGTGATTAGATTACTAGAAATCCATACATTTAGTTATGTTACTTCTGGCTAGAATATATGCACACATACTGTACATTCATGAATGCTTACACAATTTACCTAGTCTCTCTATCCTTATCTCTCTATACATGCTGTTTGTTTCTTGTTTTCCTCAGATGAAAGATGAGCTATCGAGCTACGCTCCAAAAACCATATCATCCAAACGAATTAAAAGGTGAGTTTCAGTCTGTCTGTCTTCACGTTACTGACTGCTCCTTTGTGGATCTCGTAGGTGTAGAGAAATGGGGAGAGGCCTAAACTGGTATCACAAGGGCATCTTTAGTAAAGTAACACTTTAGTCCAATGACACTTAGAAAATGTAGAAAGAACTTAATGAACAGCTTTTTCTGTTGTTGCTTATTTATACAGCGCCTTTTTTCGAACTCCCTTGTGGTAAAAATAAATTATTAATCCACAAAGAGACAAAAAGAAGCACACAGGCAAGCTGACTGTACGGTAGTGTACAAAGCTTTATTCATGACACCAGAGACAGGTCAGTCTGTTGTAGACATACCATTATTCATAGGGCTAAACAGGGTATTCTTGATGGATTGCATATAATGGAAGTAAAAAAGAGCTGTCATGATAAAGAAAGTTCATTTTAAGAATGCTGTTATTACTCCAGACTCCCTAAGGTGGTTGACCTCAGAGGTCAAGAACAAGAGAAACCCAAAATAACTCCTTGTAATGATCATCCTTGCATCCTCACCCTACAAGTGTAGCCTGTTGGACAACAACAACCCGAGTAGACATTTAAAAGCTAAAGTGTAGTCTAATTACAGGAAATTTCCCCACACGCCACTTATACCAGATACCATACTAGATACCATACACCAGTGACAATGAAGGAAGGGGGGGGGTTGTCTGAGACACCATGGTGTACAGGGTTTAACCAGAGCTAGTCGGTTTTCTGTTTTCTCCTTATGTCTTGCTCCAAAAGTGTACGGTATACTTTCTGTTCATACGCAGGCTCCAATTTGATTTGGCAGTACGGCCAACCTGGCTTTGCTTTATCAGAGCTTTTAGCATGATGTCATACCATCCATATTTTTGCAGGCATTGGTAGTCTCTCTCTCTCTCTCTCTCTCTCTCTCTCTCTCTCTCTCTCTCTCTCTCTCTCTCTCTCTCTCTCTCTCTCTCTCTCAGGTTGAGCTCAGGGGCACTTTTCCTCCTCTGGCTTCATTTCGGGGAGGGGCAGGATGGGGTGCAGTCGCACAGGGTTCTCCACGCAGCAGCGCAGGGGCTCAGGGGGCGCAGTCTGCTCCCTCAAGAGGGCGGCACAGAGGGGGTCGTCGCCTACGTCAGCATTGCAGGTAAGAGCACACCTGGGCACCTGTGGTCACTCGCTGCGTGTGTGGTACACCACCGAACACAGAAAGTGTGATTAGGGACAACAATCTCTAACAATAATGGTGATTTAAGAATCACAATCTGTTTTTTAAAAGTGTGTGTGTGTGTCATATTTACAGTATACCAGACTTTATTCTTGTGTATGCTTCATTGACATTGTCTTCCACAATTGTGGAATTTAGCACTAAAATTGCACAACCAACATACAGTACAACCTACTAACATACATGCAATGGGGTGGTGGGTGTGTACACACACACACACACACACACACACACACACACACTCCTCAGATGTGAATGAGTGCGGCACCCAGCTGTCTCAGTGCGACGCCTACGCCGAGTGTGTGAACCGATTTGGCACGTACGCGTGCCGCTGCCGCCCCGGCTACCTGGACAAGTCGCGCACCAGCCCCGGGGGCACCATCTGCATCGACCCCGCCGCCTCCGGTGAGTGTCGTTCCTCCCCTTGTCTGCATCTCACGTCTCACAAATGTGTGTCCTTCCTTTGTCCATAGTCGTAGCATTCTCTCGTTGTTTCAGAGGGAGAGGGTATGTGGAAAAAGGAGTGAAGGGGGCCAGAGGTTATTCAGCATTGCTTTTGTTCTTTTGTTTCGTTTCATTTGTTTACAGTTACGTTTTACATTCTACAATCTTTAATTTAGCTGAGGCTACTATCCAAAGCAACTTATCAATGAGGAATAACATTCACACTGGAGTCTTGTGCAGTTTAGGTACAGTAAACAGGTAGTGCAATGAAACATATTCACCAGTAGAGGGCGCCTGATGATGGGGTGCCAGGTTCCATACACAAAATTATGGGGCTTTTTTGGGTGTTATCTATATAGATCGGTATAAAAAGCTTTTACCTCATCATAGTTCCTTTAGCGTTAGGATATTATTCTATTGTGAACTGTTTTTCAGTTCTTGTTTCTTTTTTGTTCTGGATTATGTATTTCTGTATTACACCTGTTGTGAATATCACGATATCATAATATCATATATAATATATGATCATGATATAATATTATCTTAAAATATCAACAATATTAACAATAAGGAATAGGCCTACCGTAACCTACAAGTTACAGTGAGTATGAGACCTTAGAATAACAATAAGTACTAGGCCTACCATAACCTACAATACAAGATAAGCAGACAGAGGATGATGATGTGGACCAGAGTCACATATCACCTACTCTGAGTAAACTTACCCAGGTCCGTCACTAAACCGTGTACATGGAAACCCCATTCACATGGTCTAAAGCTTCACTAAATGTCATCTCCTCTCTGGTGCAGTCACTTAATCACTCACTCTGAGTTCACTTTCACCCAGGTTTGTCACCAAACCACGTACACGGTGGAACCTTATGTAACAAAATGTCAGCTGTCCTCCCTGTTGCAGGCTGTAGCTGGTCGTCTCCCGCCATCCTCCGAGGCATCTACTGCGTCTGCGTCCTGCTCTGCCTGCTCATCGTGCTGCTGCTCTTCGCCCTGGCCGTCATGTACCGCCGTCGCCACCAGGGGGCCTTCCTGCTCCGCTGCCAGAGCCACAGCAACGGGAGCGGCCTGGCGACAGTTGCCGGCGGCGACAACAACAACAATCGCAACGACCACAACAGCGGCAGTGGTGGTGGCTGCCTGAAGATGTCTGCCGTTCGTAACCGGCCGCTGCCCTCGGTGCCACCCCCACCCCCGACACGGCGCATCAAGGACGGTGCGGACGGCGGGGGGTCCCTGGAGCCCCCCTTGCTCAAGTTCGGCCCGCTGCCGCACTCGGACGGGTCCGAGAGCTTGGGGTCGGAGTCCAGAGTGAAGCAGTAATTTCTTTCTTTTTTTTCTGGATCATCCATCTCCCCTCTGAAGACTGGACTGGACCTCTGTAGTTCCATGTGCTCCCACAGACCCATCAGTAGCTTGCGTGTGTTCTCCTGTAATGTTTACTGTTACTCTTTGTTTCCTTACTCATAAATGTCCATTATGTTAATGTTTTTTGCATATTTTTTTAGAAAATATATATAATTTGATTTGGACAACGGTGACTGAACAAGGGTTTACTGCTGTCATTGTTGTATGGTTTTGGTAAGGTTCTTTTGAGCATGAGTGGGCATTAGTTGTCTTGTGTTTTTGATGGTCTATCCTAATGAAATTATGGAAATGACTTCCAGCATAGGTTTGGGTGATGAAATTATCTCTCAGATAAAAATAACAAATAAATATAGTTGACCATTCTACGTGTCTTGTTTTTGGTCTTGGTTACTCTCGTGTGTGTGTGTGTGTGTGTGTGTAAATTACACCACATCTGGGCATATGTCATAACTATGTTGTAATAATAATTTATAATTGATGTATAGTAACATTTAGTTAATGTTTGCGCTGCTGGGGTTTTATCTATGTTACTTAAAAAATGTAGTGTAATGTCAGGACATTTTGCTACACTGCGGACACCTAATGTTTTGTGTGTGTGTGTGTGGTTGTGTATCTGTGTATGTGAATTCATGCGTCTACATATGTATACGTGTGTGTGTGTGTGTGTGTGTGTGTGTGCTGGTTCTTGCTAGTTTCGGTGTATTTCTGTCCAGGCCCCGACCGTGAGGCTTCATATTTCCGTTTGTTTGTTAAGCGTTCTGTTATCCATGGAAACCCGCAGCATTGTGGGACTGTCATTTAGACTTGCAGCCGGCACCACAGACCCCCTCAGATTGAGGTGAAGGGGAACCGAAAGAGCATTTGCATAATGTCTGACCGTGAATGTATTCACTTCACTGCAGTCAAAAGCTTTTTTTAAGGTATCCGCAATGAACGCTCTTCAAGCGTGTGTGTGTGTGTGTGTGTGTGTGTGACTTATGCAAGGGTTAATGCATCTCTCCATTATCCACACGTCCACAAAATTAAATGGCACTTGATCCGGGTGCTACTGAAACAGGCTCTTGAAGTGCTTTCTTTTTTTTTTCACACACACAGATATGCGAAGACAAGGAAGAATGAGAAATGGTGGAGGACCTGCTTGCCCTCTTCCTTTTGTGAAAAGAACACAGTTTCTAACATTTATACGGGGAATAAAATAAATAAAAATGTGAGTGAAATGGAGAGAGAAAAATGTAACCCAGAGAATGGGGCATTGTGTCAAAGGCAGATGATGAAATTCAATAGCCCTTTCCAGCTTATCCTCCAACTCAAACACAGCAATGTTAATCCCCCTGTTTCTGTGTGTGTGCGTGTCTAAGTGTGTGTGTGTGTGTATGTGTGTGTGTATGTTGAAGTGTGTGTGTGTATGTATGTGTGTATGTGCATGTCTAAGTGTGTGTGTGTGTGTGTGCATACTGGCAGCCCCCGCAGTCATGCCTGTATATGTCTTGTGTATCCGTGGCTGGAGACCTGGGCACTGCTCTCCCCTCTCTGTGTGGGTTTTCAGGGGCTTTCAGCGGCTTGGTCTGATGGCAGAAGCCTTAAATCCATGCATTCATATATGTGTGTATGTATGTTTGTATCCTCACATTTGGAAGTCTGCATGTGTGTTTGTGACAGTATGTTTGTGTGTGTTTGTATGTGTCTGTTCATGATGGTTTGTGTGTGAGCAACTGCGTTGGCTGTTTGCATGTGCTTGTGTGTGTGTTTTTTGTTTTTTTTTGCGGTGTGTGTGTTTGTGTGTGTGTGTCTACAGATGCCATTCTTCATACTGCCCCCTTCTTATGCCAGGGACAGGCTGATGAAATCCACCAGTGGTATTATAATCAAAACACTTTGATTTGTTTTTCCACTTCTCACATATACATATATTTTCTACTCATAAACTCCTCAATCTCTCTGACTTCAAAGAGCGAAATTGCACAAATCCACTAATTATGATCACACACAATCAATCAAGGTTTCTTAGGCAGATTTCAAGTGAGACTATGTAAAGGGAAATAAACAACAACATTAGCCTTAATGGGTATTAGCATAAATTAAATAATTATTGTATGGATTATCATTTGATGGGATTCTTCTCTGGGAGTTATAAATAGCCGCAGGGATAAGACTGCAGGTGATGCTGTTTACATTTGGTCTATTCACTTAGAAGATGCATTTACCCAAACCAACATATAGATAGATGGATAGATATCGACATACATTGCTAACAGAGCATAGATAAGCTAAATGGTTGATATGGATGTGTGCCTCCAGGAACTGAAGCATATTCCTGTAGTGTTGTCAGAGCCTTGTTTTACCAGTCGATTTGGGTTTAGTTAAGTAGTCGTTAAATGTCCTATTTCCCATATCTACCTCATGACAATGTTACTATTGGTATAGTGTTATCAGAGCCTTGTTTTACCAGTCGATGTGGGTTTAGTTTAGCAGTCGTTATGTGTCCTATTTCCCATATCTACCTCCTGAGTGTGGTACTGAGTTCCCCACAGTGAGCTGCTTAAGTGCAAGGCAAGCTCTTGTTTAAATGGAGTGCTTGTCTAAATAGATTAAAAGGACCATTGAGCTGTCTCAAAACTGTGCACTGGACACACACACACACACACACACACACACACACAGATACAGACACATGCATACACAGATTCAGACACATACAGTGCTCACACACAGATTGGATGCACACTCTCATAAACTCATATTCAAACACACACACACAAACACATAGACACACAGATGCATAGACACACAGACGCAGCGGCACACATACACAAACACACACTCTAACTTAAGTGCCATGGTCCTGTTGTGGCCTAGTGTCCAGATGGCTTCCCTGTACCAACAGAGGCATGGGTGGCATACACAGTGGGGAGTGTGTGTGTGTGTGTGTATGTGTTTCTGTCTCTTGTGTTTGTGTGTGCATGGTAGTCTAGTTATGTGGCTTTGTGCGGACATATGTATGTGTGTGATAGTTTTGTATAACAATGAAGGTTTATGCATATGTGTGTGTGTGTGATAGTGATGTATAGAAAAAAAGGGTCTGTGTGTGTGTGTGTGAGAGAGAGAGAGAGAGAGAGAGAGAGAGAGAGAGAAAAGAGAGTTTCTGTCTGTTCCTATATTCATCTCTAGCAATCATGGCGACAGGGTGGTCGCCATGCAGACCTCCACACATACACACACACACACACACTCACAAACACACACACACTCCTGAGCCCAGACCGCAGTAATAGGCTTACAGAGTCTAATCCACAGCAGTGTGCGGCTGTCACACGGCCAGTCTGCTGACCTGACTTTATTCTACTGCCCACTACTTGTGCCCCCCGCACCGCACACACACATACACACACACGCACACACACACACACACACACACACACACACACACACACACACACACATACACACATACACACACACCACACACACATACATATACACACACACATGACCACACCCACACACATATAAACACACACACACAGTCACAGAGAGAGACACTAATGACCACACACACAGGCAGACAAATACATGAATGAGTGCTGCGCTTGTCTGCAGCACCACACCGCACTACTTAAGCTGGAGGCCAAGGTCCGCAAGAGCAAAGGTGTACACACACACAAACACACATACACACACACACACATAGACACAAATGACCACACATACAGGCAAACACACACATGAATGCCCAGACATACTCACACACACATGACACAGACACACACCTTCATCTATCAGACACAAGACACACACACACACACACACACAGACTTATTCATAAAGAAACTCACATACACATTGTCACCTAAATGGTCTGATTTTACCCATATAGATCACACATGTAAACCTGCGAATGTGGCAGGACGTATATAAATACATGTGACACATATATGCCTTTTTAATACACATGTTTACACAGTATATACCTATGCTGCGCACAGAGGCGTATCAAGCTTTTTAAAAGTGTGGGGGTTGTGGGATAGGAAAATGAAACAATCTGAATAAATTATAAATAACTCCCTACAGGGACGTTGTAAGTATTTTCTGAGAGGGGTGCGGACTATATTGGTGTCTGGGAGTTTCTCCCCCGAAAAAAAATCGAAATTCTGATTGCTAAAAACACCATTTTAATGCAGTTTGGGAGGGACAGAAGAAGCAGCGCCCCTCATATGTGTGGCTCATGTGACATGTAGGCCTACATGATCTACCTGCTATCACTTCACTATTTGACACTACCCTACATGGAGACATATCTCATGTTATAAATCAAGAAATCATTTCAGAAATTATGTTTTGTGCATATGGGTTTGCAGGCTACAATAAATTGCCTAACAGACAGCAGCCTAATTTCGAGGTATCACTAATACCTATTAAATAAATGTAAAGGACACAGAACTGTAAGCTCAAATTCAAAAACGTTTGAAGTCTACCCAAACATATGCAAAGGGAATATAAAATATAGCTGCAAGCAGCAATGAGGGGGCCAAGCAGACAGGCCGGAGTAACCATGGCAACGAAATGCTGTTAGCTCAATGCTGCAGTCAGACGTATGGCCATAAGCTGTCAAAGCAAGTTTCACGTCTAGCAAGTCAAAAGTTACAAGGCAAAATGCATTTTTGCTAATTGCAGTGACCCTAGAGGTCAAAGGTCACAACATTTCTTCGGCATTCACCTGATGGGGTCATGAGTCCATGTACCAAGTTTGGTTTTGATACATGCAACGATTGCTGAGATATGAGCTCACTTCCTGTTTGGCGGCTTCGCCACAAATTTCGATTGGATGTGACGGGCGAACGCTTCTATCAATTGTTACAGAAATAAATGAAGTGACAAGGCATGGTCTGAAGATGGTCTGTGCCAATTTTGGTGAAGATCAGATAAAATTTGTGACCTGTGCGAAATTGGCGAATTTGATTGGCAAATCAAATATGGCGGCCGAATAAATTATATTGATGTGACAAGTTGCCCTCAGTTGACCTAAGGACCTTTCACAGTATTACCAGACACCACTAGTACAATTTAATTCTAAGCACAGCAGCAGCTACAGGCCAAAAGGCATGTTTGTGAATTACAGCGCCCCTAGAGGTCAAAGGTCACCAAATTTCTTGAGGGTCCTCCTGATGGGGTCATGAGTCAATGTACCAAGTTTGGTTTTGATACATGCAAGGGTTGCTGAGATATGAGCTCACTTCCTGTTTGGTAAGCCACGCTAAATTTTGATTGGCTTTTACGGGTGAACGGTAATACTTCCGAAGACAGAAAGTGATAACTTTTGTGAGGCTTGGTCTGAAGATGATCTGTGTCAAATTTGGTGGGAATCAGAGAAAGTATGTGACCCCTGATACATTTTAAGTGTTTTTGATGAAATCCAAAATGGCGGAAAATCCATCATGGCGGAAAATGACGTCATAGGGTGCGTTGAACTCGGCTTGGTCCAAGGATTCCAACAATACTTTTGAAAATCGGACCAACAGGTCAAAAGTTACGTGCATGAACGCACGTCCAACTTTGGCCTGTTGGTGGCGCTAGAGGGTTGGAGTTGCCGACATGAAACTTGGTGACATGAATCATGGGACCGTCCCCAATCAGTGTGCCAAATTTCCCAACTTTTTACCATACAGTTCTATGGGCTGCCATAGACTCCCATTGCATATAATAATAATAATAGGAAAACGTAGAAACACAATGAGGTCCTCACAGCCTCGCTGCTTGGCCCCCAATAAATTGTGTTGCATATAGCCAGCTTAATTAATGTCAATTTAAAGATTATGATTAGCAGTTTCTATGCATTTTTCCATTGATAGTTACAGGAAGCCACGTTGTTGTTTAAACTATTGTTGCTTCTAGCCCACGTTACCTCCAGTTTCACTTGCTGCAGGGACGCACACATTGCATGAGCGCTCATAAGCGTTCTATCTCCGATGTAGAACTCAAATGTGTCTTGACGCCGCCGTTTGTAAGATCAGATCAAATAAGACATTCTAAATGGAACGCGATGTAATTAAGCTGTTCCTTTCCAAGCGTCTTGGAGACGTACTGTATGTGTGCTGACTGGGCTATGTCTATATAGTTGATGACACCAAATGAATAAGTATGCTGCTAATGAGCAGACGTGTGAAGCACCGGGCATAACTTAATTTCGCGGCTACGTGGACCATTAGGTTAATTGTTGAGGAGGCCCATAGTTTGAGAAAAGCTGCAGATCATAGGCAGAGAAAGCATAATGCTCTGAGAACAGTAGCCAAAGGTTTTCCTGCAGAAACAGGTGCCTTGGTGCACGGACCCCGCATTTACTTTGACTCCCTGCATTGTGACAAAAACTGTCAGTCAGACAGTGAATTTTGGTTTACTAAATTAGCATAATGCGGTAACAATTATCATTTCAATTCTATCTGAAATCTGCTCACTGCAGACGTTACAATGCAGACCCAAGCAGCAGCATAGCCTTGAAAGACGCACACTTTGAATTTGATCAGAGCGGCTCTGGTTCTTCACCTAACTTGATGTGATTGGCTGGATGACCATTCAATCAAATTAACAGACCTATTTGTGTCTCTGTGTGTGCGTTATAGATACGGTTCCAACTCTTTACGGGAGCGTTTATTTCCATATTTTACTTTCAATTTAATCTGACAAAAAGTGTGGGGGATAGAATCGTGTTCCAGCAAAATTGTGTACATTATAACACCCACATCCCCCACGCTTGCTACGCGCCTGTGTGTGTGTGTGTGTGTGCGTGCGTGCGTGCGTGCGTGCGTGCGTGTGTGTGTCT
>NC_063195.1:19945964-19950964 GCF_017589495.1 Alosa alosa | reverse complement strand
ATTTTTTGTTGTCCATGCAAATAATTAACATATAAACAAACAAAATGCTCCCTACGGTGTTCATGCAGTTAGTACGGTAACAGTAGCGCTAGTATGCCAGTGTCCGATTAGAAATCAGGTCATCTCTGCAGTTAGTACGGTAACAGTAGCGCTAGTATGCCACTGTCCGATTAGAAATCAGGTCATCTCTGCAGTTAGTACGGTAACAGTAGCGCTAGTATGCCAGTGTCCGATTAGAAATCAGGTCATCTCTGCAGTTAGTACGGTAACAGTGGCGCTAGTATGCCAGTGTCTGATTAGAAATCAGGTCATCTCTGCGGTCCCTGCTGTCCCTGTATTAGAGAATGAAATAATACTAATATGACGTACTAACATTAGACTACTGTGGTCCTTTGTTAAACAATAATTCAGTCAGGACCACTTCAGCACTTTCTAGCACGTCAGCACTTTCTTGTCAAATCATTTGACTTCATTTAAGATGAGTTTTACTTATTTTAAGATGTCTTCCTGCAAAACAAGCAAATTTGTCTGCCAGTGCATTAAGTGTCCTAAAATGTGAAATGTGTCCTAAAAACAAGTCAATTTGGCTGCTAGTGTATGGTCCAGGCTGCACCAGGTTGTTTTGTTTGTTGCTGTTTTCATTCTCTTTTGTTTGTTGCTGTTTGCTGCGTTTTTCCCCCCAGTGTATTCGGTTGACAGGCAGCTAGCGGATTGTGAGGGGATGTTTGCCGTTTTAGCTGTGAAAGCATGTGACATCCCTTAGAGCACCTTTAAAGAAGGCGCCCTGAATTATCTCCACCAATGTGCAAGTGATGCATGATCAGCTGATCAATCAGCTGAACGATCAGCTGGGCAGTTAGCCAAGTTGCTGGGCGTGACTCCATGACCTGCCTTAAATAACTCTATGCTCCATTTTTACAAAGTGCTAGTGTTATAATTGTCATGGGTGCAGCACTGGGACCTGGGTGGACTGTCCGACAGATATGTAACTGATATAGAACCCTATAAAGTCACTGTTTTAATGTGGAGATCATCGTTTCATTAAATAAGGACAGAGAACATGTGTCTTACCGTAATGACTTATGTTAAAGAGCAGCACAAACTCAAAAAGTTCAGATGAGGTTTCTCTCACGGCCAGAGTTGATTGTTTAGTTTATTCCCTATGCATCTTGTATTTCTAATCCATTTTTGAAGAGTTTACCATCACACTGTGTGTGTGTATGTGTGTGTGTGTGTGTGTGTGTGTGTGTGTGTGTGTGTGTGTGTGTGTGTGTGTGTGTGTGTGTGTGTGTGTGTGTTGCATTAGATAAACAACTGCAGACAGCCGAGCGGTGCTCTTAGATGGGCTTTAAACAGCTGTGGGTATTCAGCAGGGAGAGCCTAGCTCTTTAGGACATCCTGATGGCTCCACACCAACGCAAATGTCAGTGGAAATACCATCTGCATAGGACTGAGACAGATCACTCTTGTTTTCTCCTTTTCATCCATAATCCTGAGAATGTACTTTGTCTTCATCATCATCATCATCAGCAGCAGCATCATCATCAATATCAATACCATCATCATCATCATCATCATCTTCATCATCATCAGCATCAGCAGCAGCATTATCATCATCATCTTCATCATCATCAGCATCATCATCAGCATTATCATCATCATCATCATCATCTTCATCATCATCAGCATCATCATCAGCATTATCATCATCATCGTCATCATCATCATCATCATCATCATCATTATCATCTTCATCATCATCATCATCATTAGCATGATCATCATCATCATCATCATCAGAAGAAGAATTAGGGTTGGGCACCGAAACACGGTTCTAATATGGCACCGGTGCCGACACAAATGGTAGTAACTGCATCGAATAACAATGTGGATTTCGGTGCCTCAGTTTCGGTGCTTAAATAGCGTTTTTTTTATTTATTTATTTTTATACGAGGCATCACTGCATGTCATGCGCCATCTCTAACGTCTTGCTCTGATAGCAACACATCCAGATACAGTTAGCTAACATATGACAAACACTGGATGTATAAACCAGAGGGGTGCACCATAGGCGAGTGGACAGTGTTTGACAGCTTGCGTGAGCTCAAGTAGCTTGCTTTAAAGCGATATCGTGAGCTCCTGTCAAAATCTAGCAGTGGGCCTAACTACACACAAGCAAAAGGCTATGAAACAACATCAACAGTAGGCTAGCCTATACATTACACAATATCCTTGCTAATGCGCTAACTGACATTTATTTGAAAAGTTATCAGCAAAGTTGTAAAGTGAAAACTTTATTTCACTGTTGTTAAACAACAATATGGCATGATATTAATCTTTCATGTGCATGAGGCCCATAGCATCACAATGAATATGAAGATCATGTTAAAAGTTAGCAGGCAAAAACATAAATATGTAGGTTACATACCTGATGTCACTGAGCTGTCAAAGAGGCTACGAAACCATCTCCGTAGTTATCGCTAATTAAACTCAGCTGACTGGTGTTAGCGCATAGCCATAGTTGCTGTTAAAATGCCTACTAGGCTAGCGCTGGGAATCTAAACACTTCAACACCGACATGTAGCCTAACATGTTCAAAACTACTGCGTTATGGGTTAAGACATGACATTTCTTGAAGCATTTGGGAACACACTGAATTAACTGGAAAGTAGTCCCTGTTAGATTAGCTTGCTTACAAATGCCGTTGTCCATGACCTGGCAGTTTTATGGCAAGCGGTTTAAACATACCTTACCGCCTACACTGGGTAAACTTAAAAAAAAGCAGAGCTGACCATTGTGTGTGCATGCATGGCAAGCTGTTTTAACATTTAAATGTATTATTCATAGGAGCAATGAGATATTGATAGTAAATTGAATATAAAAGTTCAATTTTATGTTCAAATTTGTCTTATCAATAAAAAAAAAGCAATTCATGCTTTAGACCATTTTAACTTTTAAAACCTTTTAAAAACAAAGCAGGCACCGTTTCGGCACTGGCACCATTTTAAAAGTATCGATTTAGCACCGGTATCGGATAAAACCCAAACGATACCCAACCAGAATTATTATCATCATCAGCATCATCATCATCATCATCATCATCAGCAGCAGCAGCATTATCATCATCATCATCATCAGCAATATCAACATCAACAGCAGCAACCTATTTGCCATCATCACCATCTTCATGACCACTGTTCAGTGAAACACTTGTGTGACTTCCCATACATGTCCTATACACATGTCCTACACACACACACACACACACACACACACACACACACACACACACACACACACACACACAATACCCCTGGACCTGTGAGCCCTTGTAGCTTTTGACATATCACATTGTGTCATATCACACAGGTTACTACATGGCAGCAGCGGCAGGGTGGGTTGGGGGTTGATGGGACCGCCTCAGTCTATATCTGTCTGGCAATTATTTTTGTTTTGTTTTGTTTTGGTCTTTCCTAATCCCCGAGCGGCCTCGTCCGTCTGCTGTTCCTGTTGCGCCTGTTTGTTTAGCTTCATCACGGCGTGTCACGCCACCCGAGCAAGAGCCAGCATTTAAAAGGACAGCGGAGAAGAGGAGGAGGAGAAGGAGGGGGGTGGGGGGAGGGTGGGAAGGTGATGTGTGTGTGGAGGGGCTGGTGTGGCGGAGGGGGGGGATGAGTGGCGCGCCGGCACGAACAGGAAACCAGTCCTCTGGGAAAAAGAAGGGATTATGAACGAATAGAGGAAAACAGAATAATCTCTGATTGCTCAGCCAACAATGAGGCGAGCTGGGGGAAGAAAATGAGACGAAGGGAGAGAGAGAGAGAGAGAGAGAGAGAGAAAAGACAGAGCGAGAGAAAGAAAGTACACCACCGCCACCATCAACACCAACAAAAACAACAACACCAACAATAGACGAGGCCATAAATGGGCAAACAGCAAATAAGGAGGGGGTGGGGGGGTGCTTGCCTTGACGTGAGAAGTTAGTGGCAAGGACAGCAAAAGTGGCTTTTAATGTTGTGCACAGTTTAGTTGAGACGCAGAAGCATTTGCATATAAACAGGGGGAGCATATAGACTGATAAAAATGAATGCTTTCCGCAATATTGTGGAAGTCCTATTCACAGGGGACTAACGTCTCGTTCATAATTAGACACATCATTACACATTACCAGCCTCCGGAACATTCTTACCAGATTGAATGTGTTCCTGACAGAAACTATTATTGACTTCCTCAGTGTCATTTGTGTCATGAAAAAAATGTTGTTATTTGGTTTAACAGCATAATTTAAATACATGTAAATGTTTAACTTGCGTAACTTAGTTCACCCTTTAATGTGAACACAAGGTCACAGAAATGCTATTTGGATAACAGCAACTGTTGTAAATATATGAGTATGTTAAAAAAGTGTTAAAGTACACGCAAAACTTAGTTCACCCCATATTGGGTTTGGCCATGGCATAGTTTCCAATACTTCAACAATATGAACTAAGAATCACATTCTTACAAGGGCGCGAAACTGATGTGTTCCCTTCACGTTGTGTCTGCTGCAACAATTAGCTTCCACTCAATGGAAGTACTTGCAACAGACGTGGTAGCCAGGCTTGTGCAAAATTCCAGAATTGAATTAAAACTGGCTCTTAAATTCTAATTTAATTCTTGAATTTCACTTGCATTTCAATTGAGGTAGCAAACAGGAAGCAGAATTGCAATTCGAATTGTGCACAACCCTGGTGGTAGCAGCGTGTACGTTTGAAAAATATAGACCAGTCTTCTATAATTGCGTTTTACACATTGCGAACGGAGCGCTTACAGTAAGTTACACGTCCGGTGTAACCTCTCTGTAAGACATGAACCGTGTGTTTGAAACATCTGCTCATTCACTACATAGTGCACTATATAGGCTCTGTGCACTAGCTTGAAGTCGGCAAAATAGTTTCCTGTTCGGTGACATCGCTGTCAACAAGCACCTGAAGAGGAGTGCTTCAGTTGTACCGAAACAT
>NC_063195.1:19913464-19930964 GCF_017589495.1 Alosa alosa | reverse complement strand
AATCATATGAAACACATTCATGCATTTATATACAACATCTCTGCTGATAAGAAACACAATCATGCATTTATATATAACATCTCTGCTCTCAGGATTTCACATGGACCAGTGGTGTAGCACCACTGAACTAGCAGGACACACGTACACTCAGGCTTTAAAATAATAGTCCAACGTCTTTGAATGATTTGAAATTTAACAGAATTAACAGAATTATATATAATGCAATTGTTTTCTTTCTGCCACTACTCTACTATTCTACCTCATATTCTGGCTTGCATAACGTCCCCTGGCAGCAGGTGAAACAGGTCACATGTTTGCATGATGTGTCTCATCTAGAGGATATTCAGGCCTCCACCCCCACCCCCACCCCCCAAATCACTGGCATCCATCTTATTTGCCAAATACACAACAGCCCAATACACCAAGGACCTTGTTAGACCCTGCCCCAGCAACACTCCAAGGCAGTCAAGCAGTCACTTAACGTTTCCACTCTTACAATGCCCTTTCACAATAATAACGCAATCCAAATTCAATATATCTCTCTGCTGGTCTGGTTGGCAAGATTGTTTTTTTTTTTTTTTCATTTTATTTATTTTAGTAATATATTTTCATGTCTTGATTAAAAGAGTACCCCATGGCATTAATTCACTCTTGTGTTGTACTCATATTTTGCTTTAGTGTAGGATTAAATGACCCATCTCCAGTCAGTGTGTGTTGGAGTCTGTCTCATTCCTTATCAGTCAACATTTTTGAATTGGCCTTGATTGGAATGGGGGGAGGGGGTATAAGTGCTTGGAGGAAAGGGAAAAAAACAGAGTGACATCCCATAATTAGCTGTGTCGGTATTCCTCAAAATAGCGAGAGAATAAAAAAAGCAGAGAAGTGAAAATAGGGCAATCTGGATAAAATGACAACGATGTGTTAATGAAAAGATTTCAACATTTCTGCCCTCGGGTCAAAGAGTGAAGAATAGGAAGCTATCAGCCCTACTCATTGCATTGTAGTGTTGTACTTTATCTGATGACTGGTGTTGCTGGAGGGGAAATGGGAGCATTTACTGACATTATATTTAGTTAATTTACATGAACTTGTATTGCATTACAGTACAGGACGTGTGCTGCATGAAAATATTAGTGATTTAATACGTCAGGGCTGATAACCTAGCTTCCACATACTTTATGGCCTTTTCTCTCTTCAATTCCTGGATGGTGGGGTTAGTGTGGAGTCCCCATAATGCCGTTGTGTTTTTAACCTGAGCTGACAGAGCCTGAAGATGCCAAACACATGTGAGAACGTTCCCATAATGCCGTTGTGTTCCCACAATGCTGTTGTGTTCCCACAATGGCGTTGTGTTTTCAACCTGCGCTGACAAAGCCCGGAAATGCCATTCACATGTGAGCTAAAGGGAATCCTCAGAGACAACTGATTTGACACGACTGTCAAATCCAAACGCCACCAAGACAGTAGCCATTCTAGACTGGACTGAAACACTGAGGACATCGGTCATGTCAAGTACCAGTATCTTAACTCTTTTAGCATCACCTCCTGCTAGCAGATGGTTGATGTCTCTCCTTTCCCTACTTCCAGTCTCTCCTTCGATCTCTTTCTAATCTGTCCATCCCTGTATGTAATTTCCCCTCTCTCTCCCCCTCTTCCTCTCTCTTTCCCATTTCTATGTATCTCTCTCTCTCTCTCTCTCCCTCTCTCTCTCTTCGCCTTCCCTAATAGGTAGACCAGACCAAAGTATATCTTATGCTGCTGCTACTGCAGATTGCTGACCCCCCACCCCTCTTTCTCTCTCTCCTCCTTCCATCTCTCCCTCTCTCTCTCTCTCCCCTCCATCTTTCCCCCTCCTCTGCTGTGGTCCATTAGGGGGGGCTGGAGGGGGGGTATTGGGATGCAGCCATTTGCATCTGGAGCCCCCATTGTGTCCTCCAAACAATGGCAACAAACAAAGCATTAACATGGAAATGGCCGAGATGTACCTCATTAGTTATCTCGGCCTGAACTGTGAAGGTGTGAAAGGACGGTGCTAAATTGTCCCCAGACCCTGGCTGGGAGGGGGCATCAGGGGATGGCGGGGGTGATATGGATTGTGTGTGCGTGTGTGTGTGTGTGTGTGTGTGAGGGGGGTGATGTTGTTTAGGGGGAGGGGGATTAACAAGTACAGTGAAGGAACAACTGGGTATATAGCTTAATGCCCTGATGACATTTTTTTTTATCACCAATTGCCTGAACTGTGTTTCCCCCCCTTGTGATCCCTTTACTTCTCTTCTATGTGTTTTGTGTTTGTTTGTTTGTTTGGTTGGTTCTTTGTGGAGGTAGCTCCAGAATCTCTGTATCTTGAGGCTGACAATTTACCGTCTCCTCACTGTTAACAGCACCTAATTATAAAAGCAGTATTGTTTTTTTATTATTATTATTTTTCAGCATCTTCACTGTGGCTGTTCGGCATTTGTGGTTGTATTGCACATGGTTTTCGCACTTGCTATTTTCTGAAGCGTGTACTAACATACCTACATGCTTACATTCTTAGACAAACATGTAGCACAGTGTGTTTAGCACACGAGGCCTCTAGCGTGAGTGCGAGGGCAGGGGCAGACAGAGGGAGCTTTTGGAGGGGTAATTGGATGAGGGGGGCGTGAGACGACACCCCATACATAACCACACAACTGGTTGGTAGAGTCTGTCAGTAGAGAGAGAGAGAGAGAGGGGGGGGTGAGTGTATGAGAGAGAGAGAGGGTGTGTGTGTGTGTGTGTGTGTGTGTGTGTGTGTGTGTGTGTGTGTGTGTGTGAAAGAGAGAGAGAGAGAGAGAGAGAGGGTGTGTGTGTATGTATGAGAGAGAGAGAGGGAGAGAGAGAGCTCTTGAATGGGCGTGAGCTGCAATTACTAGCCATTATGCTGAGAGGTTAATAGGCACTGTGAATGACAGAGGAGTCCAGTGGGATGCATAGTACTCTCTGGTTTCTGTTGGCTGTAGTTGCATACTTACACACACACACACACACACACACACACACACACACACACACACACACACATACGCACACACACAAAAACACAGAGAGACACACTCAAGGAAAAGCTGAGGGGATTGTCAAGACTTAGCAAATACTCAAGAGAGTAGACAAATGCAGAGAAGAGAAGAGAATAAAAGAGAAGAGGAGAAGAGAAGAGTAGAGAAGAGAAGAGAAGAGGAGAAGAGAAGAGTAGAGAAGAAAAGAGAAGAAAAGAGAAGAGAAGAGAAGAGAAGAGAAGAGAAGAGAAGAGAAGAGGAGAGTAGAGGAGTGTGGGATGGTGAAAGATAGAAAGGCCCAGAAACAAAGGAAAGAGATGATGATTCTATGGACTTTACAGACCGTGATAGAGAGAGAGAGGGAGAGAGAGAGAGAGAGAGAGAGGGAGGGAGGGAGAGTGGGAGTTACTGTACATGGAGAGGCGAAAAGAAAAGAAAGACAGAAAGCAAAAAAGGGGGGATGAAGGAGACATCAACGAAAGGGTGATTTCACAGAGACAGGAAGGAGTCGAGCAAGAAGGACGGCATGATAGAGGGATAAACAAAGCGAGACAAACGAAAGATGATGTTGAAAGTGTGATGCGAAGGAGAAAAAGAGAATGGACAAAACATTCACACACACACACACAGACACACACACAGACAAACACACACATACAAGAGAGAGCAAGCGCTTTGCTGCACTCGCCCCGTATCTCGAGGTCCAGATTTGCTGCTTGTGTTATCACAGCCAAGGGCCGACCTGTTCAATAAAGCGCGCAGTGGGGAGTCTTCTTCTGCTCATGCTCAATAGAACCACCATGTCAATTTGCCACCTCGCCCCTCTCTACTGCATGTGCCACTTTGATATCCCGAGCGTATAATTACCAGATTATAATGCAATTACGGCAAGGAGCCATTGAGAGAGGTCTGAGGGGTGGGCACCCAGGCGTGAGGGTTTGGTGTGTGTGTGTGTGTGTATGTGTGTGTGTGTGTGTGTTTGGGGGTGGGTGGGGTGGGGGGTGCAGTGGATCACAGTATAATTCTCCATAATGATGTGTTTTTTTTCTCTTTCTTTGAAATGTCTGTGTTTGTCTTTGGAGCCTCGCTCACTCGGCCTGAAGCGCGGTTTGTGCCAGTCGCTCGTTTCTTCCGCGGCCGAGCGAGCCAAGGCGCCATGTCGCTGAGCGCAGTGCTGTTATGGAATGACGGTGCTGTCTGTGTGTGTGTGTGTGTGTGTGTGTGTGTGTATGTTGGGGGTGTTGGGTGGTCGTTAGTGGGGGGTGGGTGAATGGGGTGGGGGTTCGTTAATTAACCGTCAGGCATGTTGGAGGCAGACGGCCTAATGACCCCCTGGTTGATCATGTGCTTGGGCCTGACCCCGTCCAGTCAGCTTGGTGACTGGGGGTCATCGGTCTTAATTAGGGAGGCTGGTGGTGAGAGGGAACCTCTCTCTCTCTTTCTACATCTCTCTCTCTCTCTCTCTCTCTCTCTCTCTCTCCCTTTTGCTCTTTGTACATCTCTTCTTTCTCTTCCTCTCTCTCTCTTTCTCTCTCTCTCTCTCTTTCTACATCTTCTCTCACTCTCTCTCTCTCCCTTTTGCTCTTTCTACATCTCGTCTTTTTCTCTTTCTTCCTCTCTCCCTCTCTTTCTACATCTTCTCTCTCTATCTTCCTCTCTCCCTCTCTTTCTACATCTTTTCTCTCTCTCTATCTTCCTCTCTCCCTCTCTTTCTACATCTTCTCTCTCTAACTTCCTCTCTCCCTCTCTTTCTACATCTTCTCTCTCTCTCTTCCTTCCTCTCTCCTGACATCTCTCCTCTCTCTTTCTTCCTCACTCTTGTTCTCCCTCTCTTTCTCTTTCTCTCTCCTACATTGTCCCTGTCCTACATCTTGCTTTCTTCCTCTCTTCTTTTTACTTTCTCTTGTTCTCAAAGGGAGGGATGATGCAGGATAGACATATGGGCACACACACACATACTCATTTCTCCCCCCCCTCTCTCTCTCCCTCTCTCTTTCTCTCTCTCTCCCTTCAACACTGTGTCTCTGCCATTGTCACTGGGTGACTCCACAGTCGTTAGAATTGCCACTAGTGCTGTTTTTTTCTCAGGCCTGCCACTTGAAGTCAGTGGGGTCGAGCGGACCAGGACCCTTTGGCACGTCGCACCTGTGCCGGGGTGCACACACACACACACATGTGTGTGTGCGCGATTGCCTGGGTCATTTGGTCACCACAAGACGGTCACCCTCCATTGACTCCCAATGAGTGCCAAACAATGCGGAAGTGTTACGAGGGTTGCGAGGTAAACGTGAACAAGAAAGGTGAAAGGAGGATGAGAGAACTGCTGAGGGACCGCTTTGATGGTGAAAGGTCACGGAAGGTTAGAAAAAGAGAAAGAAACAGATGCTTAAAGAAAAAAGAAAGTGAGAGAAAGACATTCAGAATAAAAAGTGCAACAAGCCTTGTGTGTGTGCCTTTTTTGGTCTGGACCATATTCAAGATATATGTTTATTTTTTTACCCCATTTCTTTTTCCTGGGTTCTAGGTTCTGCGTGCATTCCGTTATTTGCTATGCATCACTGTCTTGATATCTGATTTGCTTGTTTTGTCCTATATATTTGTGTTCTGTTATTCTTCCTGTCACATGAGTCAGTACGTTTACTTGCACGGTTTAGTCGCACTACTGTTATAGCTCGGCTAGATGATTGGACTGGACTACTGGGTTTACATGGCGGATGGAAATCGAAGGGGAGAGGAATTGACCTATCGCAAGCCTTACCCATCGAACGCGAATGAGCCAATGGCAGTCCAGTAGCTCCGCACATGCAGACAAACTCCGATAGATTCACCTTATGGTTCCATAGAAATGCATTGGGAGCCATGATTTTTTTCCGGTTTTATGGGATTGTATAGTGATGTAAATTGAAAAAGGACAGCCAAACGACATGCGTGGGATTAACGCAACACCGAATAATGGCTTTCAATCTTGATTATGCTTTTTTGTAATTATGTTAAATTAGATTAAATTCTCTCCTCCTCTCTCTCCCCTATTTTAAGCAAATTGGGTTACTCCTTAGCAAACCATAATGAAACAGTGCTCCACCACATTTGTGGATTAAGCCACAACAGCACTGCCAGTATTGTGTATAATATGATTGTCACTTAGAGGAGACACATAGATAACTTACTTTAGCATAGTTAGCTAACCGCTGCTAACGTGCTAACATAGCCTCGTCAGAAAAGCATGGGGCCGTGCAGGGTAGTGTAACATTTATTCACCATGAATTAATAAAGTTGAAGTCGCTCTGCAATGTAGACTATGTGACCGTTTATTTGCAGTACCATGTTCCTTACATGACATGACCCGGTGTCCTTATCAGTGTTGGGAACGTTACTTTAAAAAAGTAATTAGTTATAGTTGCTTACTCTTGTTCCAAAAAGTAACTGAGTTACTATGATAATAGTAACTCGTTACCAGGGAAAGTAACTATTTGCGTTACTGTTAAAAAAATTGCTATATGTCAAAGAATTTGGATTTTTTGAGTAGCCAGTTGAAATGAGTAGAATAGACAGGTGTTTGTAGGCTACATAACTTTTATTATAGATAGATACTTTATTTATCCCCAAGGGGAAATTCAAGATATTGCACATCGACAGACCTACGGTTGACTTCAACCTGTGTCATGTTTTTGTTGTGAGGCAGAAAGATCTAGCTTTTGCTGCTTGGAGGACTTTGCTCCGAGTCCTTCTATGCTAGTGGATGGCGAGCTATCATCTGTGGTGGAAGTATCGGTGTTTTTGGCCACTAGCTTTAGATGCGTGTGTGAGATGCTTCATTAAATTAGAGTTGCTTACAACAGATGTCGACAAAGTCTTCGCTCCTGGACATAATGTACACATTACATGCACATTCTTGCCTTTGACCACAACGAATTTGAAGTAGTGCTTATATCTCCACCTTGAAAATGCCAACTTTTCATCGGATTGCTCCTGACCTCTGCTGTTTCGTCGAATCTCTATTTTAGCTGGTGCGTGTTTGTGTGTGGCGCGTGTGCTGGCAAGTGTGTAAAAACACTGGCTCTGATTGGCTATCATGAAACATTACTCTGCCTTAGCCAATCATAATCGCTTACGTCTTTATTAACCCACCTCCTTACTAGCTGTGAGCCAGGGGTGCGTTCGGATTACACAGTTTAATCAATCAATGCATAATGCGCGACCGCATTTGCGTCCAGTGCGTTAACGGCATTGTAACAACGGGAAAAGTAATTCATTAGATTACCCCGTTACTAAACGGCGTTATTCCAAACACTGGTCCTTATTATGCATGCAAGTCTATCTAGCACAGCTAATAGCTATTAATATCAGTGAGTCCCACTCGCCCCCTGTCTAAGTTTGTCACCCAACAAACCTAGATATTAATTTGTATACATGTGTCTCCATGTCATACTGGAGTTGTTCAACGGATTCTAAATGAAATCAGGTACGTGGCTCTGTAAAAGCGCCTCTTGGGTTGTAACTTTTACAGACAGGCTTACAGCTACCATTGAAGTTCTAGTCAACTTCAGTCTGAGGCTGTCTGACTTAGCAACAGTAACTAAGGGGGGCGGGACTTCGTGAAAGGTCAATTATTGACCAAGTATACATGTTTTACTCCACTACGCTAGATGGCATAGATCATCTCACGGCCGCCGAGGTGTCCTGATATACGGAATTAATGGACGAGAGCGAGGGGCAAAGAACTCCCTGACACGCAGTGGAGTTGCCTCCGCCCGAGTCCATTAATTCCGTATAACTGGACACACCTCGAAGGCCGTTATCCCGCTTATCACCCGGTTGGCACTGTAAAGCAAAGGAAACACACGGTTCCTTTTAAAAAGAAGCTCACTAGTTCAGCTTGTTGTACAACTTTCGTTGGCCCTATAACAGCGATAGCATGGACAGTTAGCTTGTTTACAGTTTCCATTGTTTTTACAGATTCCATTGGTTGAAAGCCTGCCTCCAGGCTCAACCATCGTCCTAGTCCTACTATCATTGTTATAGTTACCATTCATAAGCATTGATATGGAACGGCGATTAAACTTTTTTCACCAGATCTACTTCATTGGTGTCCTGTTACCCCCCCCCCAGCCAATCAGAAAAGAGTATTTCTTCTCTCCGGTTGATAAATATGAAATAAGGTGCAACTTTGAGTATGTAACGTTGAGGCATACGGCTTATGTAGCTAGCTTGCTAACCGAGCTAAAAAGGCTGAAGACCGAGGTGTCCAAAGGTACGCGTGTGTGAGTACCACAGTCCTATTTCAGTCCGACAGAGTGTATACATGCACAACTAACCTATTTTTGCATTATCTAGGTGTGTAAGTCCGACTAAAAGAGCTTCGATTCCTTCCGATTTCAGCCGAGATAACATGTTTACATGTATTTCCAAAACTTCGGTTTGGGTCTGACTAAAACAATTATTCGTCTTTTTTCAAGGGTCATGTAAACACACTGACCTATATAGTGTTCTATCAGTGTTCTGTGTTCTAATCTCTGTGATTCCATGTGCCTTCGACCCCTCAGTTGAGCTTGTGGGTTCTACATTCTGTATTCTGTACTCTTCTCTCAATTTGTTCTTTTCTCTATGTTAGTGTCCTGAGCTCTGCTTCAAACCCTCCGTTATTGTTCCTCCTATCTGTGTCCTGTGCCCTGTGTTCCTTTTGGTGATGGAGGTGGTGGAGGTCCACCCCTGCTGTTCTGCACCCACTCCTGTTCTACGTCCTGTGTTCCGTTCTTTCAGTTCATGCCCCTGCTGTTCTGCACCCACAACTGTTCTACGTCCTGTGTTCCGTTCTTTCAGTTCATGCCCCTGCTGTTCTGCACCCACTCCTGTTCTACGTCCTGTGTTCCGTTCTTTCAGTTCCGCCCCTGCTGTTCTGCACCCACTCCTGTTCTACGTCCTGCTGTCCCGGTCAGGGTTGAGCAGTGGAAAGGGTTGAGTCAGTGTGCTGCTGAGCTGAGAGCTGGATAACAGCAGAGTGGGAGCTGGGTGCACTGATAGCACATGAATGCTAATCGCCACTTTTAATTAGCCAGGACGAGCTAGCAGGGGGTAGTGTGTGTGTGTGTGTGTGTGTGTGTGTGTGTGTGTGTGTGTGTGTGTGTGTTTATATGGGTGCATGGGGTGAGGCAAGTCTATATTAGACTATATATACTCTAGAGGGGTAGTGTGTATGTGTGTGTGGTGTGTGTGTGTGTGTGTCTGATGTGTGCGTATGTGTGTTTGAGAGCCTACTATGTACATGTGGTGCTGCATAAAATCGATTTGAAAAGGTTGTCGTTTGATGCACTGTAGGAGATGCCGGGGGCTCTGAGGTGATAAGTCTAATACTGGCATCAAGAAAAAGAAAGAAATGTCCCGAAGAAAAGATGGAGACATACAGGGGAGGTGTAGAGAGAGGGGGTGGGAAAGTTTGGGTGTTAATTGATGATACGGCCATGCCATAAAATATGTCCCCTATAGCTAGTGTTAATTAAATGCACTCAATTACATGAATAAAGCATTAACTACAGACATTATTACTTCATGCTCATGATGATGTGAAGGTGTAATATATTAGGGAAACACCAACAACTCAGATCATAAGTATAAGTATTGGTATAAGTATAAGTATATATACTCGGTAACACTTTATTTTAATGTGTCGCTGTTACAGTGTACTTACCTAATTAGGTACAGTGGTACAACCTGTGTAACAACATGTACTATCAGGTACTATCATTGTACTTGCATTATGTATTTGTGGGTACCTACATATTGTTGTTACATTGTTATACTGAGTGCTTTTACAAAACTTTGCCAATTTGCCTACATTTTCATCAGAGGCAAAGAGCTGACCTGAGACCTGCTGGATGGGGTAAATCTGGTCATGATAGATTTGATATACAAAGCATTCTTAGCTCCAGTCAAGGCCTCATTGTCTTCAGTACATGTAACAGCTGTGCTGCTACAACCTTGTTACTCTTTGATACAGTGGAATAAACCCATTAAAATAAAGTGTACCAGTTAAGTACTTACATCTACATATATACATCCTGTAATTGATGTGTTGAAACGTGTCTGCTGTTACACCACACAGTACATGTGAATTAGTAGACCAAGACAAGACCTGTTCCAGTTTATTCCACTGTATCAAAGAGTAACAAGGTTGTAGCAGCACAGCTGTTACATGTACACTGAAGACAATGAGGCCTTGACTGGAGCTAAGCATGCTTTGTATATCAAATCTATCATGACCCGATTTACCCCATCCAGCAGGTCTCAGGTCAGCTCTTTGCCTCTGATGAAAATTTAGGCAAAGTTTTGTAAAAGCACTCAGTATTACAATGTAACAACTATATGTAGGTACCCACAAATACATAATGCAAGTACAATGATAGTACCTGATAGTACATGTTGTTACACAGGTTGTACCACTGTACCTAATTAGGTAGGTACACTGTAACAGCGACACATTAAAATAAAGTGTTACCATATACTCTTTTGATCCCGTGAGGGAAATTTGGTCTCTGCATTTATCCCAATCCGTGAATTAGTGAAACACACTCAGCACACAGTGAACACAGTGAGGTGAACAAGCACACACTAATCCCAGCGCAGTAAGCTTCCTGCAACAACAGCTGGTATTTCGAGGGAGCAGTGAGGGTTAAGCCTTGCTCAAGGGCACTTCAGCCGTGCCTACTGGTCGGGGTTCGAACCGGCAACCCTCCGGCTACAAGTCCGAAGCGCTAACAAGTAGGCCACGTTGTCTGTACCTTTTAATTCTTCAACTAAACCAGCTAGTTCCACTTCTCTGATGTGATTGGATGGAACATGGTCAAGACATGGTGATACAGGCATAGGCACAGTGGCACACCTGTGTTGGTCACATCACCCAAATGATGACTATGTGTAACCTGCATTCTTATGAGTCCTCCAATTAGGCTGTGTGTGTGGTGTGTGTGTGTGAGAGAGAGAGAGAGAGAGAGAGTGTGTGTGTATATGTGTGTGTGTGTGTGAGAGAGAGAGTGAATGCATAACAGCCAAAATAAACATAACAAAATAAAAGACATCCAAATGGACGCCAATCATTTGCTTTCATGTCAAAAGAGGTGGAGAAACTAAAAGAAATCTCAGGGATGTGACAGCACTTCTCAAATCTTTTTTTCCTGACAATTTCAGCTCATCAAGATGCAATTACTAGGACGTATACAAGGTTCTGATTGGATCTCTGAATTGTATTTCTATAGCTACAAGGCTTCACTGGGTACCCCAGCAAAAATAAAGCAGTGAACATGTTCAATCATGGTGTTTCTATATCTGTGCTAACCAAATGCTAACGCTAACTAATAGCCCAATTTAACATATTCTCATTTAGCTCGGGAGAGAAACATTACATCTGGATGTTACAGTGTGCTGGATTGAGCCTCTATTTCCTCCATCCAAATTGGGTCCGCCATACGGTTTCAGACAATCCGATATCTCTCCCTCTGCAGTTAATGACTTCTTGATACGTCGGAATATGCAAGTTAGCAAGTTTTGTATTATTCCTTTCTGATTACTCTGCTTGTAATTGCAGAGCTTCCGAATGTGAAACACCCGTATTAGGAGATTCGAATCTTAATACCCAATTGTGTCCCTCAAAGTTTTCATTTCTTTTTTGCTGTTTTTCTTATACATGATTGTTTTTTTCACCACGCACTAAAGTGCTTGTGTGCTGGGCGGTGATAATTGTGAAGCTCCTGCCTAGCTGTCTTCGACGGCGTGGTGGTGGAGGTGCTTATTGTTAAACGCGGCTGGTGCTCCTTCGGTTTTGGGTTTGGTGCTAAGCCTCTGAACGTGAGCAGCATGGCAGACAACTCTCCTCCTGGCTTTCAAAAAACAAGCTGTCATTTGTCAATGTGTGTGTGTGAGTATGTGTGTGTGTGTGTGTGTGTGTGTGTGTTTGTGAGCGAAAGAGAGCGAAAGAGAGAGAACATATGTTTGTGTGTGAGAAAGAGAGCAGGCCTTCAAGTTTATAACCTCCACTCTCTCTCTCTCTTTTTTGCTCTCTCTGTTTCTCTCTGTCTCCCTCTCTTTCTCTCTCTCTTTATCTCTCTCTCTCTCTCTCTCTCTCTCACACACACACACACACACATGTTCCTTTTTTGAGCAACGCATCGGCTTAAAAAGAAGCTTACCATTAATTAATGTTTCTCGCGGGGTTGAGATTACAGGCCGGTGGTTGGGCCTTGGTTGTATAAGCGAGCCGAAACCCCCTTATTGACCTTCTCCTCCGCACTTGTAGGTCCGGGCAACACGAGAGCAAACTGCTCTTTATTTCCTCTCGGCTTTTTTTAAGAAAAAAAAAGCAACTTTAATGGGATCACCAGGAGAAGCTTTTGAGGATTTGGTGGGGTGGGGTGGGGTGGGGGTGTAAAGAGAACAAGCGTGTTGCAAGGCCACATAATGGAGATTGGGTCCTAAAATGGACGCCGATGGTTTTGGGGAGGACTGTTTTGTCAGGGAAGAAGTTGTTTAACTTTTGTGGTGTGTGTGTGTGTGTGTGTGTGTGTGTGTGTGTGTTTGTATTTGGGGTGGGGGAGTGGTTTTAGCGGGTGGTTCTCATTATAGGTTTAAGCATGTTATGGTTGTCTCTTAAGTTTATCTTTAAGGTGTGAGTAAGTGTGTGTGTGTGTGTGTGTTTAGGAACTGGGCCTAATGGCACTTATATAGAACACTGACTTTGTACATGTAGATAGGATTTAGGATTAATCGACTAACGGCGAGCTAAACAGTGGGCTTGACACTAAATCCTGGTGACGAGAACACTCAGAAAGGAGGAGTTTCGCTGTTGTGCCATTAGGTTGTTATGGAATGATTAGGATAGAAAAGACAAAGTGTTAAATGATAGACAGATATACAGCATATTAGTGCTAATAAGCAATCAAAAGTGTTAATGATCAGTATTTTCATCTAGAAAACAAAGGGCAAAATATATAATCAATAAAGTAGTGAAAGTATGGCATTTATTTGAAGAAATCATGGCATTGCATGGCATTGCAAAAAGCATTTTTTATATAAACACACACACACACACACAGAGAGAGAGAGGGGGTATATAGAGAATGAGAGGGGGTGCTAGGGGAGATTAGTGATCGCGATCCCCAGGGCATTGTCTGAAAAGGTGCAGATAAAGACTGGTGCTCCTCCAGAATAGAGTGGGGGTATGGGTGTGTGTCTTGGTTTGGGGTTGTGAATGGGGGTCGAGTTGCTGGGTTGCTGGGTGCTGAGGCAGGTGGTTGGTTGTGGGGGCTGGGTAGATAAAGGTGGTGCTCATTTTGTGTGTGTGTGTGTGTGTGTGTGTGTGTGTGTGTGTGTGTGTGTGTGTGTGTGTGTGTGTGTGTGTGAGTGCGCGTGTGTGTGTGTATGTGTGTGTGTGTGTGTGTGCACGCGTGCATATTTCTGGGTGTCTGTGTGTGTGTGTGTGTGTGTGTGTGTGTGTGTGTGCGTGTACGTCATAACAACGTTAGATGCTTGCGGAGAAAAGTTTCTAACCGATGCAATCCAGTGTTTCGGTGTGCGGTGACAGACAGGCCTTCTTTAACATTAAAAAGTTATGTTCCCTCAAATATCGCTCAACAAACTAATTTAAAGATCCATCCCCTCATTTATGCCAATGATGTTATATGCAATGCCCTAACTATGTTCTCTATATGATGTGTTGTGCCTAGGGCTGGGGTAGGGGATTTGTGATATATGGTGAAGTCTGTACCTTTTGTTTTTCAATGGACTGAATACGGGTTATAACAGATTAGCTAAAAAGGAAAGGCTCATAATTTTATCTGTTCAACTTTTTCTGTCAGTGCAGAAGGAACTAAAACCACTATTATTTTGGTTAATCTAAAGGATTCATAAAAGCTTATCCAAATGTTTATTTGTTAAAATGCAGATTCATTAAGGCCCATTAGCACCAGCTTGTTGATTGAAAACATAGGGTGGTCACAAAAGGCCTTGGTCGTTAGCAGTTTAGCAGTAATGATATCATTTCACACATGCTAATAGTCTCTTTGGTGAGTTTTATTCCTTTCTTTTCCAGAAACATCTCATTCCCTTCTTATTTATCTCCAGCTCCATGTCTACCTCTCTCTCTCTCTCTCTCCCTCTATCTATCTATCCAGGCAACCTGATAAACATCAGAGACAGATGGACGTTATCATGTTTAGTTTTAACATAAAAATAACTTAAATATATATTTTCAAAGATAGCAGCTCAACTTGCCCACCAGGTATTTGAAATTAGAACCATCATCAACAATTCCTGTAAGTAATGTAAAGTAAGTAATGAACTGCCTACTTGCCATTCTTAGTCCATTATAAATTCAGATTGAATAAATAAGACTTCTTGTTGCCCCCTGATTTAGTCATTTGCTCTCTCTCTCTCTCTCTCTCTCTCTCTCTCTCTCTCTCTCTCTCTCTCTCTCTCTCTCTCTCTCTCTCTCTGCCTCTCTCCATCTCCTTGCTCACTTATCCCTTAAGACGATCAGATAATGAAACGACAACAGTGGCGTAACAGGACACAGGACGTCCACCTTGTGCTGTCAGACCTGCGCCTCCTCCCTCTCCCCCTCAGACCTGCGCCTCCTCCCTTTCCTCAGGCACAGTGGCCACACACATGGTGCTTCACACATGGTCTCCTCCGACAATCTGATCGCACGTACTTGTTTTGGTCATTTATTAGATAAACCCAACGTGGCCAGTGGTGAGGGCTCACGTCTGAACAGGTGTTGAGGACATGCATTGAAGTTGCAATCACAACATCCATAACACAAGATTCACAAACACTAAAGTGCAATCCTTTTTTAAAGAACTATTCTTCATCAGAGTGCATATTCATTTAGTCAGTTAGTTAGTTAGTTAGTCTGTTAGTTTATTTTTTATTTGTTAGTTAGTTTCTTTGTTTATTTTCACACAGCTACATCCACCTCCCAACATCCCAGCCCCTAACAACCGCCCCAAACCACTTCCCTGCCCCTGCACTCAAGGACAAAATCATTAAGCTTCATTTAGTTTAGTTTACATGACAGCCAACAACCTCCATTACCGTAACCCCCTCCCCCCCCCCCACCCCTCCTTCTACTTTTTTTTAGGGGACACCTACATAGTCCATTACGGGAGTCCATTGACATGCTAAGCGATGGAGATGGAGCCATATCTGCAGATAGCCACAAGCCCCAGGAATGGCTAATGACAAGAGCCCATTCAGGTGCAAAATGGCCCCCAGTCTTGCCTTTAAGTAGTTGTTGTTTCCTATTGTGATGCTTCTTGGGGATTGTTGGGGAGGAGGGTAGTGAGTGGTTGAGTAAGAGAGAAGGGGGAGAATGAGAGAGAGGGGGAGAGAGAGAGAGAGAGAGATAGAGAGAGAGATTCATTATGCTGGTATGAGAGTAATGTAGTGGTTTGTTAAAGTAGTTAATTGTCGGTGGGGAGATGATGAGGCCTTTTCAGGTTCTTTTCATTGGGACATGATACCCCGTTCACTCTGCTTTGAGGGGCAGCTTCGCTGTGAAGACAGCACAGCACAGATGACCATGCCTGTGTTCAGATCATTCAATTATTTCACAACTTATTCCACTGCTTGGTTGAATTTCCCTTTGTCCTACGACTATTAAAGGAGTACCGTCACACCGGTGTGACGGGAATGTTGGGAAATTAACATTCTAAAGAATATCTGGGTTCATTGAATTCAACATAGAATTTTAGAACCTTCAATTGTTGCGGAACTTAGAATGTTCAAAAACCTACACCTTTAAGGGTTAACTGTATGTTATTTGCACACCTATGAAGTAGATCCATTTTTTTGGCCGTATCACACTTGTATATTAATTCGCCGAACTCGTTGTGAAGTTTAAATAAACTGTCATGTTGCATCCGAGCTGTAAAATGCAGACGTTCAGAACATAGCAACATTGTAGCATATGACGGAGGTGGCTTTTAGCTAGATGGATGACAGCAGGCTAAGTAAAATAGCAATGTTTCAAAGCTAAAGTTCATTAGAATCTTGGGATACGCCCGCTTGACAACGGGAGAGATAGAACTAACGACTGGCCTTTGGCCGTAGCAACCATCCATTTAGAACTAGTAACGTCAGTTTGTCCTGCAAGTTGAGAAATTAGTTGATATGTGTTGGAAGAAAGTAGTTCTACAAACAAGACAAGTTTTAGCGATTAAAACGTTTAAATTGTAACAGGAAATGAACACAACGCAAGTGGCAACAGTGGAATAAGCGGGATAATGGACTCCACGGTGGTCTGTTCACAGAAGTTAAGGCACTTTACTTCTGTGAACAGGTTTAAACAGCACTTCTGTGAACAGACCACCGTGTCGTCCATTATCCCTTACATAATGGATAGTGAACAGATACATATGGTGGTTAGGGTGCACTATTTGGTGACTACATATGGTGGTTAGGGTACACTATGAAGTGAATACATATGGTGGTTATGATGCACTATGAAGTGAATACATATGGTGGCTATTGTGCACTATGAAGTGAATACATATGGTGGTTATGGTGCACTATTTGGTGAATACATATGGTGGTTAGGGTGCACTATTTGGTGAATATATATGGTGGTTATGGTGCACTATGAAGTGAATACATATGGTGGTTATGGTGCACTATGAAGTGAACACATATGGTGGTTATGGTGCACTATGAAGTGAATACATATGGTGGTTAGGGTGCACTATGAAGTGAATACATATGGTGGTTATGGTGCACTATTTGGTGAATACATATGGTGGTTATGGTGCACTATGAAGTGAATACATATAAGGGTTATGGTGCACTATGAAGTGAACACATATGGTGGTTATGGTGCACTACGAAGTGAATACATATGGTGGTTAGGGTGCACTATGAAGTGAATACATATGGTGGTTATGGTGCACTATTTGGTGAATACATATGGTGGTTATGGTACACTAATTGGTGAATATATATATGGTGGTTATGGTGCACTATTTGGTGAATACATATGGTGGTTATGGTGCACTATGAAGTAAATATAGATGGTGGTTATGGTGCACTGTGAAGTGAATACATATGGTGGTTATGGTGCACTATGAAGTAAATATAGATGGTGGTTATGGTGCACTATGAAGTGAATACATATGGTGGTTATGGTGCACTATGAAGTGAATGTGTGGAAGTTCTGAACACAGGACATGTCTGTAGTGTATAGACCTTTATATACATCACATAAATGTATGCCTGACTAAGTGTGATGTTGATGCACCTGTACATTGTATGCAATTTTCAGTGTCCCTTATTCATATATCCCGAAGTGAGTTTCCTATTCACGCACACAGATGGACATCCTTAAATCTTTCTCTATGGTGCAACTGAGACAACGCACTCTCAACACACTTTCACTGCCTTACACCGAAACACATACTCGAATGTCCACACACACACACACACACACACACACACACACACAC
>NC_063195.1:19905964-19908464 GCF_017589495.1 Alosa alosa | reverse complement strand
CACTTTGACCTTATAATAATCAGAACGGTGACAGGGCTGCCAGACTCTAGCGACAGCACAGAATGTTTTGAACAATTATCTTTTAAACTGTTGTACTCCTCTCCCATCCGTCTGCAAATTAGTGCATAAAGAAAGAAATACATTTTTGCTTTTTTAATTGAGCTGAATTCAACCAATTAATTTAGTATCTGCCTTTCTCTCTCTCTCTCTCTCTCTCTCTCTGTCTCTTTATCTTTCTCTTTCTCTCCCTCTCTCTCACACACACAGAAATACACACATACACACACACACACACACACACACACACACACACACACACACACACACAAACACACACACACACACACACACAGCGATGCTGGGTTGCCTTGAGATGCTCCAGTGACAGATGAACATTTGCATGGTGAATGTGCTTAGCCGTTTGACTTCAGCGCTAGCTGTTGCATCACTCGGTCCCTGTGGGATTTGCCCTGATCATTCTTGGCAAACGTTAAAAGGTGATGTTTTTTTCCTGTTGTTGTTGTATTCGTTTTGTTTATTTATTTGTTTGTTTATTTTGACACACAGGAATGAGATGGAAAACACACAAGTGAAGATTTGTGCTGAAAAAGGAGTCCAAGGAATTCAAAAAGAATGCAGCGTTAATGATGACATCGTCAAACCCCGATGGGAAATATCAGCCTAACCATCTGTCACGTTATCGCTCATTGATATAACAACCGATTTGTTATTCATTAACGCCGCATTAGAAAAACTGATTTGTTTCTCATCACTACTGTGATTAACGCTTCGGTGACAGTGAGCGTCAATTTCACTTTTTTTGCAGTTGTCAGACAGTCAGACAGCAATCATCTCTGTTTCTCTCTCTCTCTCTCTCTCAGTGTGCGATTCATTTATTCGTTTGTCCATCTTCTCATATATCGCATCTTCTCGTATATCCGTTCTTAACAGGCATTCCTGGGTTTGTCTTTTTGTGTGTGTGTGTGTGTGTGTGTGTGTGTGTGTGTGTGTGTGTGTGTGTGTGTGTGTCTGTGTGTCTCCCTCCACACCAGCGTTCCTCTGGTCGTCGTTGCCGTTGTTGTTGTGATCGTTGTGTTTGGGAGGTAATGAGTTTCCTTTGATCTCTTTGGCTGTCCCCTCGGTATCTCTGTGGGACCCTTTGAGGACCACATGGTGTCCTGCTAAATAGAGACGCCGAAATTGAGAAGAAGAAGCAGTAGAAAGAAAAAGAAGAAGAAAGAAAGAAAGAAAGAAAGAAAGAAAGAAAGAAAAAAGAGAGAAAGAAAAACTCCTCCAATTGCCATTTATGCTGCCCCAGGCCATGGAGCTTAATTCTTAATTCTGCCTTCGTCGTCCATTCATCTCCTCCTCCTCCTCCTCCTCCTCCTCCTCGGTCCACCTCTCGTCCCCCTCTCTCTCTCTCTCTCTCTCTCTCCATGGCCCTGTTGCCTGTCCAGACAAAGATTAGAAAGGCGGTGAGTGCAACAGGGGGTACAGGCATCGTCCAGCGCCACAAAACTTTTTTTTTTTTTCACTTTTGTCCCCCCTCCCCACCACCACCACCGCAATTGCTCTGTCTGAGGTGACTTTGATTGTGTTGGTAGAGGGGGAGGAACCTCGAGGCTAAAAACAGGAACGTGAATCTCTTCATTAGTTTACAATCGGGCCTTGATCTGAAAGTGTGATACCCTCCCCCATCCCATCCAAAAAAAAAAAAAAAAAAAAAAAAAAACAGAAAGAAAACTAATTGGCTTTTATGAACTACGAGAGACAATGCTCGTCAACAATGACCCGGGCGGGTACGGATTCCCTCTTAAGTTGACGCCGTTCCCAGAAACAACAATGGCGGCGGTGGCAGCAGTTCCATAATATCACTAACACGCTGACGCCCGCCTGCCAGCACACCACTCACCCACCTCCACCTCCACCTCCACCTCCACCCCTCCACCTCCGCCTCCACCCCCAGACCCCAGACTCCAGTCTTCTCATCCAGCAGCAGCCGGCCCAGATGAAAGGTATCCAGGCTCTGGGAGCCTCCAGAGTGGATGGGCAGGCTGAAAGGGACCCCAAGTCGGGGCCCGCATTAGCCCCGGAGCCGGGGCTGGTTAATAGGATGACGCCTCCTGGCTTTATCTTTTTTTTTTTTTGCTGTAGTTGTTGTGCGATTATTAAAGGCTGATTTCGGGGGTCGGGCCGTCATGCTGAGGGGGGGCATCGGTGGGGAATCGGGGGAAGATGAGAGGTCGATGGGAGGGAGGCCGAGAGGAGAGATGAGAGAGTGAAATTAGATGAGATGAGACAAAACGAGAGTTCAGGTCCTGTTCCTGTTTTCCTGTTAACGCCAATCAGTGAGAGGGCAATGAATGGAATTCTGGGCAGGAAAAACAGAGTATATGAGAAAAACAGACCCCCCTTCCCTTGTTCTATTGCGTGCCCTCATTTCTCTCAATATTATGGATATGGATGACATAGAGTCTGGATATAGATAACATGATGGATA
>NC_063195.1:19875964-19895964 GCF_017589495.1 Alosa alosa | reverse complement strand
AGATACTTAGACGTCTGTTGCCATCCACCTCGCAGGTGTTGATCAGACGGTATTTATATAAAGCACCGGGCCATCGCAAAGGGAGAGAGAGCGAGAGAGAAGGGAAGAAAGAGATTTTGTTTAAGGTCGAGAGAGAAGAGATAAACCTGTCCGCGAGCTCAAACCGTCTTCTGACAACTCCGGGGGTTTTAGTGCGGATTTTATGCATCATCGTTTTAATAAGCACCGACAAGTTACAAGAGCTCCGCCAATCCAGCGGGTTAAAGAGACCAATCTTAGAATCTCTCCTACAGCCCCCAACACACACACACACACACACACACACACACACACACACACACACACACGTACACGTACACACACACACACACACACACGGCTGCCACCACCCTCCAACAGTCTTTTAGCTTCCCTGATCCCATGGCTTTACAGGCTTAGCGTTGAGGAAATTCTACTGCAATTTAGGATTAGACAAAATAGTCCCTCAACAATGCTTCGGTGCCACTGGATATCTTGATAGTTGTGCGATCGATTCCAGCGTCTTTAACCGGTTCCCCTTGAAACCCTCAAGACAGTTGCTAACAAATTTGTGAAATTGTCTAAGAAATCCTCGTTTTGTGCTCATTGTGTGCGCCATATAATACGATGTCATCGACTCCCTCTTGGTTGGAACAGGGGAGGTTGACGTCCCAAATCCACCCATTTTCTCTCTTTGCTTCACTCATATTATGCAAAAAGACAAACACGGGCCTGACAGGGGCCTCTTACGCAACTGATAGTAGTTCACCCGGTTGCTCTCTTCGTGTTTTATGCAGACATCTTGAATGACATATTGGAACGGGAGAGACAAATAAAGAAATAAAATAAAGCATCGTTGTTTTTTATATAAATAACAGGAGCAACAAAATAACACAGGCCTTCTAAAATTGCTCAACACAATTATTTAATGATGAATATGTTGGTTATATGGCCATTAGCCAACATATATATAGGCCTCTTATCACAACTTGTGCATGGAATGAAAATATCAAGCCTTCCTATATTCTCCGTTTGCTTGCGGTCACTAGTATTTTTTCGGAGTCTAATATGTTTCTTTCTTTAAAGGATCATTATATCCCCCTTGCGTCAAAGTTCCACCCCCTAAATAAATGTTGACTGTTGTAAGATGTAAATTTAAGTGAGGATTAGTGATTTCATCCATATTCATGAAATTAAGCAATACGGTTAATTTATGCTACAGACCTCAGATTAAAGGGGTAAACATTCAATGCATCCAATTATGGGCAACTGTGATAACTGATCTAATTTTAAATTCAATTATTATTCTAGTAAACAGGCATCCTCACTTTGTGCCTTAGTGTGTGACTAGTCACAAAACATTTTCGGCCGTGTTTTGCCAAATGGTATACAATAAATTCATTTTCATTTTTCATTTTAAATTCATTTTAAGAGGGGACCATTCTGCAAAACCTGAAGAGTCAGGTGTCTATTTATCAAAACGTTAAATAAAGAAATTGTACAGAATTGCGTGCAATGGAAAATGTTTACAAACATTTCACTTTACAATCCACAAACTGCGCGCCTCAACTTGCGGTGGAAGTTTATTTCTCCCCTTAACTGATTGGGAGTGGTTACAAGTGCTGTCAGCTTTGTGATTGGCTGTTCCTGCCGCCTGTAGGGAAGCACTTGCGCTCGGATTGGATGGAGGGGGCGGTCCCGCAGGTATCCTTCGCTCTTAGAAGGGCAGGGCAGCCTTGGGATGATCAATCTCCATCCGTCAACATTAGCCATCAACTTTACAGAGAGTGATATGCGAAGATAATGAACTTAATTCGTTTGCTTCCTCGCAGCACACGCCGTTTGATTGAGTGCCACCTTTAAATTGGAGTTAAAAGACGTCCGAGTTGAGTGATTTCTGGAAGCCAAGACCGGGGGAATTAAATAGTTTCTTAATTTCGTTGCATGCGTTTATGTCTTAAGAGTGCGCACGGACTTCAACAGCCTATTGTGGATATTGTCAATAACCTGGATTGTGTCCCTCGAGACTGAAAAAAGCGAGGGGGAAAGAAAAGCGGAATAAAATACTGAAGGTAAATGTGACAATTTTATCCCAAACCAATAATGCATTGCTTTATTAGCTTACAGTGTTTATACAATCTTTTCAGTGTTGATTAAAATGGTTAGAATATATAGCCCATTTTATTATGTCATTTTCTTCATGGAATTGACATTTTTTCATCGAATCGATGATCTGAGGTTAATTTATCAATACTATTTTGGTAGCCTATTCTGCATTAGGCTAAGTCGAAGCAGCTGGAGTCTCATGAATTCAGACAACTTTACCCAAATAATCCAGCAAACAAAATTCCTCTCTCGTCGCCCTTAAACGCTGTTATTTAATCTCATGTCCCTTCTGATTAGACTAGGCTCTGACAAATAGCACAGGAGGTATGAGTTTTTATCTATTAATATCGCCGATAAAGCCTGTTCTCGTCAATGGTGTCCCCGTGGGTCCAATCTAAATGGCTAAAGAAGTCATTTGCACAGAGTTTGCGGTCATTTACATCTGGCTGCACTGTCCTACGGGGGTGGAAATACAGTGGGGCGCTTGAAGTGTTTAAAATCCTAGTGTTTATCACGGCGCTGCAGGAGACTAATGAGCGGTCTTATCAGTGGAAGGGCTGAATTGAGAAAAGGCCCGCGGAGTTTGTTGCCGATTCTCTTTTTCCTAATTCTGTCGTATTGTTACAATGCTACATGCTGTGGCGGAGTTAATTATCAGTCGTAATGATGAACGACAAAATAATGTCCGCTTTTGTGTCTTTTTCTCTGTTATAGTCAATATCTCGGGGTTGCAGGGGATTTAGCGCATCGGAGTGAAAAGTCCTTGCAACATAAATATCTCTGTTTTATTGAATGGTTGCTTTAGATAATAATAATAATAATCATCATAATAAAAATCATAATAATAATAACAACAACAACGATAGATTAAATGAGAATGACGAATATACTCGTAATGTGACAAGTGCAATTAAACGACTACACATCACCATGGACGAGACATCAGAGGAGTGAAATATTCACAGTTTGTCTTTGCATAATTAATTGCGGTTGTTTCTGTCTCAAGTTGGTAATCATAGTAGCCTAAGTTCACGCCCTGTTCAAGGAGTCGTTAGCTTTGATCTTCAGACTATTAATCAAAAGGCGTTTCATTAAGTTAACTGCGCCATCTATTAGGCTAACAAGACGCGAGTGGGAAGGTGTGGATGGTTTGATCACTTTAGCCTTTCTGACTCCATTTAAGACTTTTATGAAGAGGGGATGTGTTATTTATCTGAAATATTAACGTCCAGGCGGTGACAAATATGCACACTTGAGTTGGATAAATAAGAGCGCTCTTGCGTGACTCTCCACTTGAGTTGTTGGCCGCCATTTCGTTGAGACTCAAAAAGTCTCCAGCTGACTGCCATTGCTCATTTTCACAATACACAATGAACAGTGTGCAATGAACCCAAATTTCACGACTTTCCAAGTGCTATACAGACTCAGGCTGACCAGGCAATAGACAGGTTCAGTAAAACAGATTCCATGATATAACTTTTTTTGTTTGTTTGTTTCTTGTGCAGATCTTGTGCAGTTGTTGTCAGTGAAACAGTTAGAAAATCTATTCGGTGCAATTAAATAACACATGGCTGATATTTCTCTGGTCTCTCTTTGTCCTATAGCTATACGCCGAGTGCGTTCCCCGATACAGCCGTAGGGGGAACCGAACCTTTCCTTGAAAAACCCGGGTGAACCCCTGTTCAGCCTCTAGCATGATGTCATACCTCAAGCAAGCCCCGTACGGCATGAATGGCCTGGGGCTCGGGGGTTCCATGGATCTCCTGCATCCGTCTGTGTACCCGGGTAAGCACACGGAACTTGGTTGACCTTATAGGACTTACAAACACTTTCATCGTACTCTGTCTAGAAGCCCACATACCACTTTGCTTTTTTAAACACGACACAGCAAGTGTTTGCAAGACCACAACGCCATTTATTTCTACATATGCCTTAATGAAAATAAATTGCCTGTTAGGCAAATTAACGACGCTCATTATATGCAAAATGACGTTCATGATTTAGTGGTATATTCAGAACATAACTGTTTCACCCTTCGTTTCGCTTGGAGGTAACAATTAATGGTTAATCCATTGTGTTTCAACAGCCCATCCGCGGAAACAGCGGCGGGAGAGAACTACTTTTACGCGCACGCAACTGGACATTTTGGAGTCTCTCTTTTCCAAAACGCGTTACCCAGACATCTTCATGAGGGAGGAGGTGGCGCTGAAAATTAATTTACCGGAGTCACGAGTACAGGTGCGTGGTACTAATTTGGAGTTACCACTTTGACGATTTTGTTTTAGCTTATATGAAATAATATAATAAAATAACAAAAGATGAATAGAATTAAGAGATTCCCTTTACTTACTAGCATGAAGATGTTTACATGCAGATGTAAGGGCCCTTACAAAGTGTCAAGAAAAGTCAAAATGATTTTAAGGCTCTGCCAGTGAGTTTTAGCTACCTCCTAACACATTGGACTTTTGAAGACATACCAGATGAATTGCCATGATCATTTTCAGAAAAAAAAAATTCTGACAAAGGGGGAAAGAGTAATTTAGTTCCTTCATTAATCTCTTCTTGTATGTGTGACTCAAGTGCCTCCTTGATAATGATTCCAGAGTTGCTATATGTGCTTTATATGTGCCTTGGGGATCAATAAAGTATCTATCTATCTCTATCTATCTATTTTTTCTACAAAAAAGTGATCAACTTCTCACTGCTACTACTGTCACTTTCCTACTCCACAAACTTGTCTACAACTGCCTGACCTTATAATGCTCAATGTAGGCCAATCTGTGGTAATGTGAAACTACCAGTGTTGTCAAAACTTTCCAAAACAAGTGTCCCAACCCAAAGGAGTCCACCATAGGAGACCATTAAATGTGAGTTCTTCCTCCCCCATTGTACAGGTGTGGTTCAAAAACCGGAGGGCCAAGTGTCGCCAGCAGCAGCAGACTGGAACCAACTCCAAGATCCGGCCGGCCAAGAAGAAGCCCTCACCGTCCAGGGAGAGCCCGGGCTCAGAGAGCAGCGGTCAGTTCACCCCTCCGGCCGTCTCCAGCGCCGGCTCCTCTTCCTCCTCCTCCTCCTCTTCCTCTGGCTCTCACCCGTCTGGCCTGGGCGGCGTGGGTTTGGGCGGTGGCGGCGGCGTGTCCTCAGTGACCTCAGGTGCCACCCCGGTGTCGGCCATCTGGAGCCCGGCGCCCATCTCGCCGCTCCCTGCGCCACCCTCCGTGCCGGACGCCGCGCCACCGACCAGCGCGTCCTGCATGCAGCGGCCTGTGTCCAGCTCGGGCTCCTCTAGCGGAGGGGGGACCCCTGCCTACCCGGTGTCCTACAGCCAGACCCCCGCCTACAGCCAGGGCTACTCTGCTGCGGCGGCCGCTGCTGCCGCCTCTGGGTCCTACTTTGGGGGCATGGACCCCAGCTCATACCTGGCCCCCATGCACTCCCACCACCACCCACACACGGCTCACCACCCCCACCACGCCAGCACGCACCCCCAGTTGGGCTCTATGTCCAGCTCCGGCATGTCCAGCCACCATCCGCACCACCACATAGGGCAGAGCACCAGCCACCCCCACCACGCGCATCACGCGCACCACGCGCATCACCATCAGGGCTATGGCGCCAGCGGCCTCGGATTCGGCTCCACAGACTGTTTGGACTATAAGGAGCAGACGACAACGGCCGCTGCCGCCGCCGCTGCCGCGGCCGCCGCGTCCTCATGGAAACTGAACTTCAGCGCGCCCGCGGACTGCTTGGACTACAAGGACCAAGCCGCGTGGAGATTTCAGGTGCTGTGAGGAGATGTGGAGGACTTGCGGAACGTCGACGGGACAGAACGTCGTTTGTTATGAGTGACAGAGAGAGAGAGAGAGAGAGAGAGAGAGAGGAGAGGGAAGAAGAGGACGACGACGAAGGAGTAGAAGAAATACAAGGAGAAAACTGTTTATGGTGTTCGTTCACTAAAGTATTATGCTAGAAAGAAGTAACCCGTATCCGGATCGCACCGCTCTCTTTCCCTCTTTATTTTATTTTCAAATCGGAAACTTTAAATAACAAAATGTGAAAAAAGTTTAATTCATTCTTCAAACGGCCAGTTCCTGTAAGACACAAAGACCCCGAAATATCCTTAAAATACAGGCTACAGGCAAAACATTTCAATGGATTATTTCGAACGGAGGCCAATGAATGAAAACCAACACGGAATATACCAGTAACCTATCAGTAAATTCAAACACTTTTTAAAGGAAACGAAGAAAAAAATCGAATATTATGTGTTTCTCCGTCCTCCGTGTTTATGTGACTCATCAATTAGACGAGGAGTTTTCTTGCCCATGGCCATTTTTAATCTCTTAAATCAATAACTCAAGATGCTGCAGGTGTTCGTATGTAGGCCTTGTGTAATGAAATTTAAGTTATGTCAGCTTCCACTTAAAAAGAACTCCGAACATCCAACCCGATGTGGTAACTGTTTTCATTCCTGGGACTAAGTTTAAAAAAATCGCAGCACTTGAGGTTCTTGTCAATGAAGTGAATGGTTCCGTCTTCTGTCTGCGAGAGGATAATGTGAATATGAGATGCAATGAGATCTACCCTGTAAAATGTTTAAGTGTTTGAGGCGGACGCCTTGGCATTCATATTTGTTTTGTTTTTTTGTTTTTTAATAAAATATGGTGAAAGTTGTTTTAAAATGGGCTGCGTGCTTATTTTTTGATCAAATATTGATGTAGGTTATGCCTAATATTTGAATGAAAGTGATAAAGAGATAGGCCTATGACTCAATCGATTTTTTTGCTTTTTAGTTTATCATATATGTCTTAAATACAAACAAATGGCTGCAAAGTAATACTATAATGCTTGTCCCCTTATTTTCGCTTAAAATGTCATAGGTTACATTTGAGGGGGCACGGGGAGGGCACGGGGAGTAGACAATTGTGTTTTTCCCTGTAGCTTGCGCACAATTCTCTGCACACGGTAGCTCCGAATTGTGTGCAAATGATAAACCTATATTTATAAGTAACCGTCATAGCACCTGCAAACAACAAAAACAACAACAACAAAACGTGTATATGTAACGAAAATACAACAAACAGGTGTAAGGACGATCATTAGCCTATACCACAAAAGTGCTCGATCAACTTTCAGGTTTGCAAATGTAACATTATTTGTGTCCCTCAGCATATCCGTAACCCGAGGGACTCGTGTGGTTAAGCATCGGTTATTGTTTGATAGTCCCAGGTCAGTGGGTTAAGAGGGGTTCGATTTACAATTTTGCCATCAAATGCCAATGCAAACGAACAGACAAATCGAACTGACCTATGAATGTAAAATTTGTATTTCTTTTTTTTTTTCCACCGCGCTGTGTGCGCAATGTAAACACAACATTCTGGTGGAGTTGTAGGCCATTTATAATGAGTTCAATTCAGGAAAAAGAAATTAGTAGTTGCAGAGCTATTTTACTTTATTAAGTTCACCGACAAACAAGGCAGGAAAACGAACAAATAAAAAAAAACATACCAGGTTGACTCTATAGTGCGTTTGGGCGTTCCGTGTGACCTCTGTCCGTGTCATAGCAATGCACAATTTTGTTTATCCTACGACTGGCGGACAAATCACGATTTTAATTAACACCGTTGTCTGTGTATGTCGGTGTAGTGCATCGATGCGGCCCAGCTGGGTAAATATTGCAGAATAAACATAGGGTCCATGTTTGGCCTGCTGTGAGTGTGTGTGTGT
Organism: Alosa alosa; assembly: GCF_017589495.1. Lineage (NCBI taxonomy): Eukaryota > Metazoa > Chordata > Actinopteri > Clupeiformes > Clupeidae > Alosa > Alosa alosa. Next base: position 19,888,113 of record NC_063195.1, on the reverse strand, counting down.
GTGTGTGTGTGTGTGTGTGTGTGTGTGTGTGTGTGTGTTAGTCCCTCAGAGCCCGTTCAGAGTGTGTACACGCTGACTGGCAAACATGCTGGCTTTGGTGCGTTTACATTCAGCATGTAGTGGCTAATCTCAAAGCATGTTTAAAGGTACTCTGCCTCACTCTCTCGCTCTCCCTTCCTATCCCCTTCTCTCTCCCTTTCTCATTTTATATGCCCCCTCTCTTCCTCTTTTTTCTCTCTCCCTCCCTCTCTATCTCTCTCTCTCTCTGCCAGGTGGTCCATGTCCCTCACACCTGTCTTTGTGTGTGCGTATGTGTATGTGTGTGTGTGTGTGTTTGTGTGTGAATTGCCATGTTTGACTAGAGGAACGCACATGCATTCTGATGATTATTAATTGTGATGTTAATGACCGTTATCATCATTCACCCCACAAGGCCATCCCCCCACCCCACCATTCCACATAGTCTAGTAGTCTGTGTAGGACTTCTGTGTACATTTTGTTGTGAGGGATTTGTCAACAGACTATTTATTTATGTAAATACAACATAATTTTTTCCGGACCACAGAAGCATTGTAGCACCATATCAACCGGCAAACATAAAGCTCTGCATTCACACATTCCAAGTTCAGAGTGAGCACTTGATTACTATGTTTGTTGAACTGTGTTAATTAGTTATTGTTCATTTAGTTGAGCATAAATCATTTCCCTTGTTTCACTCAAGATGTGGTGGAGGGGAAGATTCTCCAGTTGGGTTAATTTTGTGGTTAACATTGTAATATGTGTGTGTGTGTGTGTGTGTGTGTGTGTGTGTGTGTGTGTGTGTAAGTCTGTCTTTATCTTAATTTCTGGACAATCTATACTATGTGCTCCAAATACTGAGGATCTACAAACCCTGTGGATAATCTAAATATGAGCCTCGATGAGAAACATCAAAGAGTCATTAATGGAATTTATAGTTTTGAGGGTGACAGTGAGTGTGACCTTACATGTCTACAAAATACTGTTTTAGTAATTGTCCTTGATCAATTTGGGTTTCATTATGAAAAACTGATTTTGAATGCAGTCAGTGTCAATGTATCATTCACATGTCCAGTCATTATCCTTAAGGCATGAATTATAACATCCATAGCACATAAGACATGAATTACAACATGCTCTACACAAATAAGTATATGTCTACTATATGTAATGTATATGTGTAATGTATAGAATAACAACATTGTATGTATATAACCAATCCTATCAACATAGCAAGTGAGCATATACAAAATATACAGCGATAGCAAATGGTAACTTTTTCAAGAAATCAAATGAAAAAATAATTCTTGTAAAGATATAATTTTACAGTAGACACTGTACACTGTCAATCATGACTCCACACATTTGTCTATGCGTGTGTGTGTGTGTGTGTGTGCCACTTCTTGTGGTGTGCAGAACCCTCTGGGTGACCTCTGGGTGATTGCTCTGTCCTGTAGCTCACCCATGACTGTCGGCAGAGAGACTTTTTTGCATGTGTGGGTGCTTATCTCTTCCAGACACTCCAAGATGGAGAGAAACAGAGAAACAGAGAGAGAGAGAGAAAGAGAGAGAGAGGGAGAGAGAGAGAGTTAGAGAGAAAAATACTTTTGTGTATTTGTTTGATTCACAATGACCACATTATTATCGCACATTTCAAACACACACACACACACACACACACACACACACACACACACACCTACCTGTCTCACAGAGATAGTTGTCGACACATCTTTTGGCTTCTTCCATGCGACAGCATTATGTGTAATTGATAGGCATCGCGGCGTCAGTTTAAAAAAAAAACATATACACAAACGATGCCGAGTATGTCAGACAAGGGCGAGGGCACACGAGCGGTTGTCTTTGCACGCTTTGTGACGTAAGGGACCAGCAGCGTCAAGGTCAAGGACAGTGTTAATAATCTGACTTCAAGCAAACATGTGTGATGATAAAAATGTCTTACCTCAATTTAGCTACAAGAAATAGCTTTGCATGGAAGAAAGGTCTATGAATAAAAGGTATTATATAAGGCCTATTGTCATGTCTTTGCTCCCAGTTTGTCCATTAATTCTGTATATCGGGACACGTTGGCGGTGACCTTACTTAAAGTGATATCTATGAAATAGAATTAAACCATTCCAAGACTCTGGACCTAATGTAAGCAGATCTGACTTATTATACCTTATTCATTTAGACGAAGGGAATCAATGAATTAACGATTGAATAAACAAATTAACAAATGATTTTGCGGGGAGAAGGAAACTACAATGCTCCTCTATTAGAAGATTTACGGCTGATTTTGAGTTAACTTACCTAACATCGTTACTACTAAACCACATACTTATAACCCCTTAGATCCAAATCAGAGCTGTCTGGCATCTCCGTTAGTAGTAAAATTACTAGTAGTACGATTATTCACGTCTTCATGACTATTTCAAGGAAACAAATAAGACACGCTGTCTTAGGAGAACTTGAATGTGACTTATGTGACTTGTCTTATGAGAGTCTCCATCTACATGTAATGGTGGAATGGAACACTGCACTTACACCACATGTCAAAAATCATATCTTTTGTGACAGAGAGAGAGAGAAAATAAAGCATATCGACCTGGTTATAATATTTTCTCTGGAGGTTTTTTTTTTTTTTGTAAGATGGCATTTTTTTTGTTTATAATGATTCCTCTGGAGATGTTTTGGTGAGACATTTTAGATCTTATTGACAGAGAGAGAGAGAGAGAGAGAGAGAGAGAGAGAGAGAGAGAGAATGGCATTTCTCCAATTTGAAGTGAAATTGTGGCTTCTCTGTCACACGTGAGCCGTTGTTTGGCCTACAGATTGAATATGGGCCAGCAGGCATTAGCTATTCAGGGATTAGAACTCGCTTGTCGCATCGATCCTCACGTATTAAATAATTCGAATCTCAGACACCTCAACCCCCTCCTCAACTTCCCTCCCCACACACACAAAAAAATGGACGTTTTTTTCTCCTTTGAGATTATAGTATTAGTATGTTTGTGTTATCGACACTGTATGTTCTCTCCTTTCCCTCTCCCTCTCCCTCTCTATTTTCTCTCTCTATCTCTCTCTCTCTCCCTCTCCCTCTCTCTATTTCTCTCTATCTCTCTCTCTCTCTCTCTCTCTCTCTCTCTCTCTCTCTCTGACGCTGGAGTTTGTTGTCATCTGATACGTTGCTATAACGTTTAGGTTTCGATCCCTAACATCTGGAACACCTTCAGCTTCCTCTTATCCCACTCATACAACCCTCGAAGCAGACAGAGTTCCATGGCCACGGACCATGATGCAACTTGATGCAAAAAGTCCCCCTCATCGAGCCGACAGGTCTTCATTTGAAATCGTGCCGGCCCAACCTCAATCCATTGTTATCATCAAGATGGAAGGCCTTGAAGTGGAACTGTTAGTGGTCTCTTGAGCATCAGGGTTTTTGTCCCTCTCCTTGACTCTTCCTCTCTCTCTTTCTCTCTCTCTCCCTCTCTCTCCTTTCAGGTTTTCAGAGGAGGTAGGCTTTTTTTCTCTCTTTTCTTGTCTTCTTTTTTTCTTTCCCTGGGAGTTTTTCTAACCCGAGCTCCTGGGTTGGTGTAATTGTGATAGGGAGGGCCTATTGTTGGGCTAAGCCTAATCTGGAGATCCCGATGACTCCAGGCTGAGCTTAGCCAAGCAGCTTGTGGCCCTCAGTGTTTCAAGCCAGCCACCATGCATGGAGAGAGAGAGAGAGAGAGAGAGAGGGATGGAGAGAAAAGGAGAGGAGGGGGGGGTTGAGGTCTTTTCCCAGGATTAGAAGAAAAGGAGAAACAACTAACCACAGACACACGTGGAGATATGTGAGAGTAGAGTGTGTGTGTCAGCGCACACACACAGACACAGACACACACACACACACACACACACACATACACATATATCCTTTTCCTTTACTTTAAACACAGGAAGACACACAGTTACATTTATACAGTCATCAGGCAAAGCATTAAGCCAAGCTAACAATCTGTAGACTTGAGCATGAAGATATGCGTGTGTCACTTTAAAAGTGTCAGCTATATAACTAAATGTAAATGTAGGAAATGACAGGATCTTTTATTTTATTTTATTAGTGTAAAACCACACACAACTCGTACCACAATTTGACTGACTGACTATTATCAAATTTTATTTTTCCAAAGAAAAATAATTTTATTTTATTTTATTTTTCCAAAGAAAAGTGTGTGTCTGTGTGGGTGTGTAGAGTACCGGTATATCTATTCATAGGCCTATATACTAAGGCAATGATTGTATGGTGTTCAGTAAAGTAATGAGTGCACATGGGAAGAGAGAGAGTGAAGCACTGGTGATTTAGTGTGGCATTTTGATGGGTTGTGTTTGAAAAACGAAATCAAGTTACTTCCTGTTAGATTTTAGTGTGTTAAGTAGAAAATTGTGTGTGGTGTTTTGCAAAATGTGTTTTAGTACATTGAAAACTGAGTCAAACACTGACAATTAGTGTATGGTTTTGCGGATTTGGTGTGGGGTTATGATGTTTGGAAGACATGTTTAGAAAATTGTGTGACAAGCAAAGAAGAAGAAGATTGGCCTGTACTACCCCTCTCCTTCCCCCTCTTCCCTGAAGCGAATGCACAGAAGAAAAAGGTGGAGGGGTGGACAGATGTCTTCCTATTAGTCCAAATAACTTTTAAAAATGACTTGAGCTGTCCATCACAGACTCCTCCTCTCCTCTCGTTCGCCTCCCCCCGCACTCCTGTTCTCTTTTAACCCTACACCTCGTACTGATTAGCTCAGGGGTCACCACTTTGAAATAGTACACGGCACGCATGGACGCTCAAAGGTCCCAAATGCGTAAACACAAACACGCACACACAAACCGAGGGGCAGTCTCAGGCACATGGGAACGTATTGAAGGACATACACAACATCCACAACACAAGCACAGGCGCGCGCGCACACACACACACACACACACACACACACACACACACACACACACTTACAGACACAAATATACACTAACACTCTTTCTCTCTCACACTCTCAAACACACGCACACGTACACACACACACACGCATACACACACACACACAGAGACATACACACACATACAAACAAACTGAGTCCCTAAAACATCTTCAAAGGAACTGAATGTCTGTTTATAAGTGACGTTTGGGTTTTGATTTGATGGCATGTAAGTGCAGGACTCCCATCAGAGAGAGAGAGAGAATGAGAGAGAGAGAGAGAGAGAGAGAGAGAGAGAGAGAGAGAGAGAGAGCCTTTGGGTGCTGTCAGTCAACCAAGTGACAGGCCAACGCAGCACTCCGAACAGCAGGATTAAGGGTGACCAAGCATAAACAAACCCTGAGGTTTGATCTGTGGGGGTTAAGAACACCCCCCACCCCCCGCCCTTTATTGGTTTGGGCTTGTGTTGTTTTGAAAAAAAAAAAAAAATGCTGTATTTGTGTATTTCATATGTTTGCTTGTTTGTTTATTTTCGATTCATCCATTTGGGAAATCAAAACACCCCATTTACCTTTCTTTGCTATAACTTTGAAAATGCATGATACATGGCTTTTTTATTTTTGCTCATTTCTATGTTTGATTTTCCATTGCAGCCATATAGTCTAAACCCTGATAGTCTAAACCCTTGTTTAAGACCCTTTTAAACCATTTCTTTCTCCTTAGTTGTAACGTCATTGTAAAGGGCTGTTCACACCAAGAACGATAACGACAAAAAGTATCATTCTGGCAAAAAGTTTCATTCTAACTAATATGAATGACAACGTCCACACATTATAATGATAACGACATGAAGAACGATATCGTTGGGGATCACTTTCAGAGCAATTTTGAGAACGATAAAAAAACTGACAGCCAATCAGAATCCAGCAAATTTTAGCCATCACATTCATCAATACAAGGAGAGACTTTCCTTATCGTTGGTCAGTGTGGATGCTTTTATCGTCATAGTTATAGTTATAGTTACAGTTATCATTATCGTTATCGTTATCGATAGCTCACCATAATGTTCTAATCTTTGGCTCTGTGTGCAAAAACGTTACACAGGTGAGTAAGAGAGGGGTCACTGGGTTCTTAAGGAGATCTTCTCAGATTGCTCTCCTCCCTGTGTGTGTGTGTGTGTGTGTGTGTGTGTGTGTGTGTGTGTGTGTGTGTGTGTGCGTGTGTGAGAGTGTGTGAGGTGGTGAGGTGGCAAAAAAACTAGCTGCTTACCTGTCACCACTTGACATCTACACTGATTCAGCAACGCAAAAACGGCTAATAGAACCAGTTTTGCTAAGTGTGTGTGTGTGTGTGTGTGTGTGTATGTGAGAGAGAGAGAGAGACAGAGAGAGCAAACGATATAGCAATGTAACGTCAGTAGAAACGAGAGTCAAAACGCTGTATTTGATAACGACCAGGGGATAAATGCAGCTAGTGACACTCATAAAACCATCTGATATTAGCACTCGTGCTCAGTTGCAAACACTGCACAGACCGAATAGCCTAATCTTATTTACTTAAGAGCTTTAGGGGAGGTTAAATCCAAGATAAACCTGCTCTTATCTACATTGGACGAAAAGGAGATTGAAACAAATTACAAAAAAGCAAGAATTAAGGCTTTTGTTCAAATGAGGCAATGTCTTGATAAAGGCCCTTCACATTCCTTTGTTACTGTTTTTGTCTTTTCTTTTTGTAATCAGAACTGAATTGACATATGGTGTGCACCACAGGTGGGCTAGCAAAGGCGAAATGACAGATACAGAAACACAAGCATGCACACACACACACACACACACACACACACACACACACACAGTCTGTGAAACACACAGCCACACACACTATGTGGATGTACACTCTCATACATTCTCATAAACACACAAAAACGCACTGTAGGCTATGTACACTCTGAAACACACACACACGCACGCACGCACACACACACACACACACACACACACACACACACACATATGCACTTACACATGCTTTCTCTCAGTCTCACTCACACACACACACACACACACACACACACATGCACTTACACACGCTCTCTCAAACACACCCACCCCTCTCTATTTCTGCCTTTAATGTGTGTCCATTATATCAGGAGAGATTATGAAAACGCCTGCAGCCACCCATCTCCATTAGGGACACAAAGCAGCCATCTGATTCACAATGTTTTATTCAATTACTCCTCAAAGACCTCACACACACACACACACACACACACACACACACACACACACACACATATATACTCACACACACACACATATATACTCACACACACACACACACACATATATACTCACACACACACACCACACACACACACACCACACACACCCACATGCACTTGAGTGGCCCTCTGACACGCTGTAATGACCTGCCGCTGGGATATCAAAGGCCAATTTAAAGAGCGGGGAAATGTCAGAGCTACTCAACAGATCTGAGAGAGTGACACACACACACACACACACACACACACACAGAGTGAAAGACAGACACGTGCAAATTTTCTAAATGCACAAGTGCACATATGGACATACGTACTGTAGACATATATATACATATTTATGAAGCTATATCCACAACTATGGTACTAACCACACACACACACACACACACACACACACACACACACAAACACACTCCTCAATCTCGCTCTATTAGATGAAGATTCAGATACTCCCACACATGTGCCACACATTGACATATCCACTGCCCACAAACTCCACCTCTGGCACTACAAATGATGGATGTTCTTTTCTCTTTCTCCCTCTCTTGCCCCTCTCAAAAGGTGCAAAACGGTCTCACATGAACTCTCTCTCTCTCTCTCCCGCTATATATATATATATACTGTATATAAATTCAATGCAATACACGTTTTAAGATACAATATATATAAAGTTATAGTTATCATAAGTCAATGAAATAATATACACAGATATGATGTCTTTCTCCCCCCCTCCCCCCCGGCCTCCGTGTGAGTGATCTGACAGAGCCAGACTCTGAAATGCTGTCCTGTCTCTGCTCCCAATGGACCTTTTCCATTTACCATCGGTGCCCAATTAAATGGGAGGGGGAAACGTCAATGCCCCCCCGCTCAACACCCCCATACCCCCCTCTGTCCTTCGCTCAGTCTCTCCATCCCTCTGTCTCTGCACCTCTGTCCCCCCTCCTTTGTTCACTTAAAAGTGACCGCAGCGGTGTTAATAATTTGTTCCCTCTGTTCCTTTTCTTTCTTTTCATCCTCCTTCGTTGCTCTTCTCTCCTTCTTTCTTTCTCTCTCTCTCTCTATCTCGTTTCTCTCAATCTCCCCCCCCCACCCCACACCCTTTTGCGTGTGTGTTAAGTGAGAGGGATGGGGCTCCTTTTAGGCCACGACCTCCTCTGATTCCCCCTTCTCTCTCTCTTTCTCTTTCATTCCTTCTCCCTCCCTCCCTGTGTTCTCTTCTTTCATGGTTTCATGGTTGGGAGGCAGGGTCCCACCCATTCAATTTGGGGATTCTCCACTGGGCTGTTTGGGACGGGAGTGAACTGGAACTGTTGCTATCTGTGTGATTTTGTGTGCGTGTGTGTGTGTGTGTTTGTGGGTGTGTGTGTGTGTGTGTGGTGTGGTGTTGTTTCTCTTTGTAGTTCTCTCTCTCTCACACACAAACACACCACAATTCCACACAAAGTACAGCACATGGAATACACAAACAGTAAATGAGCACATTTTGTGTGTGTGTCTGTGTGTGTGAGATTGTGTGTGTGTGTGTGTGTGTATGTGTGTGTGTGTGTGTGTGTGTGTGTGTGTGTGCACGTGTGTGTGTCTATGTGTGTGTGTGTGTGTGTGTGTGTGTGTGTGTGTGTGTGTGTGTGTGTGTGTGTGTGAGTTTCCAAACCTGGAAATGCATCAATCAGTAGCGTTCCCATGTTCCCCATGATCCTCTCCCTCCCTCCCTCTGACCCTCTATGATGTGGAAGTACTCCGCGGGCACCCCCTCCCCAACCCCCCCAGCCAGGGCACACAAGGGGCACATGCCACCGCTCTGCCACCCACCTCTGCCAGGTGGGCATGGACTCTTTTCTGCCATGCCATGCTATGCCATGCCATAGCAGGCGCGACAGCAGCAGCAGCAGCCAGTGGGCAAGGGTTGCATCCTGACTGGCACTGCCAAACTAGGAATTCTGTGCGCCGTTTGCCACGGATGGATAAGGAATGGGAATTTTATCCCTGTTATCCATCCTGACCAGATCCTCTCAGCCCTCACAAGGGTTGTGTGTGTGTGTGTGTGTGTGTGTGTGTGTGTGTGTGTGTGTGTGTGTGTGTGTGTATGTGTGTTGGGGGTAGGATTTTGGTAAGGGCGTGTGTGGGGGGTGCAGTTGGGTATTTATGTGAGGAGAGCAGGTGGTGGAATGGGATGCTGACAGCAGGAAAACCGCGTTTGGGGAACTGTTGTGCTGATCTCTTGGTCTCCCTGGAGCTTGGAGGCAGACAGGCAGCATGTTATGGCCCACCTCCCCCAGGGAGGGTGCACCGTTCCTGGGCACCCGCACATTGCCGGCCTGGGTCTGAGCCTGGAGGTTCTGGGTGCTGAGGGAAAAGGACTGGACACAGAACACAGGGGATGTGTGGGGCCCAAAAGGGTCACTCTAAATATAGTTATCATAATCTGGCATAAAGAATAATTTATAAGATTATATATATATATATACATTATTATAATATAGATTATATAGAAATTATTATATTAGTATTATTATGCTTTTTTCCATCCCTGGCAGCTATGTTCCCCAGGGAAACAGAGGTGTGTTGGGACCACATTTTTTTCACACTTACACAAAACATAGTTTTCAGAATTTCAGAATTCAAAATGTTTTGCTTTTTGTTTTTTGCAGACCTGTTTGTGTTTTTCTTCTCATGGTAAACCCCAGTGGTTCACTCTGGACCTTTGTCACACTCATGCTAAATATGACTGAATTCTTGCGATCATACTTGAAATAGCATTGCACATTCACATTCTTTGTTTTTTTCCCAAGGACGGATACACACCCACCTTTCACTCCTCTGACATTTTAAGCAAAAAAAAAAAATTGAAACTCTTCCATAATTGGGAATTTATTTTTTTTCTTTCCTGGCTTCTCTCCTAGTGTGTGTGCGTGTGTGTGTTTTATCACAGTAAAGGGAGATAGGGGGTGGCAGTAAGGCTGCATGTGTGTGTGTGTGTGTGTGTGTGTGTGTGTGTGTGTGTGTATGTGTGTGTGTGTGTGTGTGTGTGTGTGTGTGTGTGTGTGTGTGTGTGTGTGTGTTTATGTGTCTGTGTGTGTGTGTGTGTGTGTGTGTGTGTGTGTGTGTGGAGGGAGAGGGGGGTAGGAGTTAAGCCCACATAGGGGAGCCAGTCGCAATAACATTTTGAGAGTGGAAGCCGAGTCCCCTAAGTAGAAAATAGGCTTAGCATGCAGATAGCAGAGACACGAACAATGGCAACACACATCTGAAACTGGCCTGATTGAAGCCCGCAGTCTCTGGGATGAAACAAAGTGTCTGTGCCGCTCTCTCTCTCCTCTCTTCTCTCTCTCTTCCCCTCTTCTCTTCTCTCTCTCTTCTCCTCTTCTCTCTTCTTCTCTCTCCTCTCTCTCTCTTCATCTCTTCTCGTCTCTCTCTTCTCCTCTTCTCTCTCTCTTCTCCTCTCCTCTGCTCTCTTCTCTCTCTCCTCTTCTCTCTCTCTTCTCCTCTCCTCTGCTCTCTTCTCTCTCTCCTCTTCTCTCTCTCTTCTCCTCTTCTCTCTCTTCTCCACTTCTCTCTCTCTTCTCCTCTCTCTCTTTTCCTCTCTTCTCCATGCTCTAACCCCACTTCTTTCCTCCCCACTTTCCTCATTCCCTCTTGCCAGTCCCTGACACCCCCACCCCCATCTCTCGCGTTTGCACATAAACTGCTAACTTGATTTCACACCATGGATCAGAGTGTGACAACAAACACTTTAATTACAGGATGGGTGAGAGGGAGAAGAGAGAGAGAAGGAGAGAGAGAGAGAGAGAGAGAGAGAAGGAGAGAGAGAGAGAGAGAGAGAAGGAGAGAGAGAGAAGGAGAGAGAGAAGGAGAGAGAGAGAGAGAGAGAGAGAGAGGGGGAAAAGGAAGGAATGATAGAAAGAGGTAAAGAGGGAGAGGAGATGAGGGAGAGGGTGCCAGGGTTGCCTGTGATAATCTGAAAGGAGAAAACACTGTCATAAATAAATAAATAAATAAATAAGCCAACAAATAAATAAACAAATTGTACATGCAAGAGAGAGCGAGAGAGATAAATCTTTGGCACACTCGGAGATTATAGTTGGGTCAAAACGTGGCATGTTGGTTTATTTATCTCTCTCTCTCTCTCTCTGTTTGTTTGTTTCTGTGTGTGTGTGTGTGTGTGTGTGTGTGTGTGTGTGTGTGTCTGTGTGTGTGTGTGTGTGTGTGTGTGTGTGTGTGTGTGTGTGTGTGTGTGTGTGTGTGTGTGTGTGTGTGTGTGTGTGTGTGTGTGTGTGTGCTGCGTGCTGTTTGCAGGGTTGTAGAATCTGAAGTGATTGAAGAAGAGGCATGACTAGGCCTATAGTTCAGAGGCACATCACACAGACACTTAATATGTTTCATGAAGACTAGGCCTATAGTTCAGAGGCACATCACACACAAACACAGTTCATATGTTTCATGTTACTGTAATGTTTGACAGGGACCATGTACTGTACAAGTAACAGTACAACTCCTGTACCAGAGTTAGCTACGCAGCTAATTGGCATCCATGGTCTGTGTCAGCACAACATTGTTAACAGAACTCATTCTTGTGACACATGCACAACAGCGATGTGTAATTGATGCATGGAATACCGAATTAATACATCCTATAAGGAGCATTAATGGATTTAGCTGTAAAACAGTTATTTTTAAATAAAAAGTTATTTTGCTAATTTTAGGTTTGGGTTTCACTGCACTCACGAGGCAATGTAGAACATTCTGCTCTGACTGGTCAACACATGACACAGATGTGAGGGACAGAGAGAAGGAGAGAGTGAGTAAGTGGAAGAAAGACTTCAATTACTGTGAAAAGTTAACATAGCATAATAAGGCACACCACACACACACATACACACACACATACGC